>NC_089746.1:20300260-20310260 GCF_040412425.1 Macrobrachium rosenbergii
AATCATAAATAGATTAGAAAGACTTATAGTGAGAATGAAACTAAGAAATGCATTTTATTTCCAGGATATTACTGGTATCAAGCTGACTGCAGACCTATAAACTCTACTTACAATTGTTTGCCATTATTATCTCAGGGTATATTCCGATTATTGAAATTCAGTTAACATTTGTAATTTCTTGTCAATGATCTCAAGGGTTTTGGCCCCTTCACTTATTTATACAAGCAAATGAAAATATATTTTCTCATCTCGTCACGCATTTACCAAAGAACACAAGAATATCCTTCTCCTAAGCAGTTAACACATACAAATATGCAGACCAACCCCTCCTGGCATGGCTCACCCTCAGACGTAAAGCACCCTAAGAGGAAGCCCTTACCGCCGGGGTTGGAGGCATAGGTTTCCTAGGCGAGGGATCCGCTCGTGAGAATGGTCTCCAGCCCCGTCCTGCAGGGATACCTTGTAATTTTATTAATTATTCAGTTTTCCAAGAGAGCCTAGCCACTCGGGGAGCAAGCCAACTGAACTTAACACCTGGGCTCTGGACGGGCATTTAGTTGTGCCGGTCCCCCCAACCCCCACCCTCCGTATCCCTTCGTAGATTATTGTCCATCGTGAGTACTAGATCCCAAAAATAGCGCAGAGCAATTTGTCAGTAATCAAAACCAGAATAACTCTGTTAATAGTGTTGTTATTAACACTGATAGCCTATAAAGATATTCCAATATACCTAAATGCTCTTGGGAGTAGAGTGAAGAGCCAGTGAGTGAATTATAGGCCTATATTGACGGAGAGTGCAAAATGAAGTGCGGTGACCACAAACATTGTTACCGGAAAGTTTTGTGGAGCTAAATACGAATACTTTTGAAATAAAGGACACAGATTACAGTGCCACCACAGATGTCAGAAGGGAGCAGAGGAATTGGAGCCGTTGGTGGTCATATGAGTCATCAAGCAGCTGTAAGAGTCATAAAGGTACAGCCGACAGTAATTACTAATCTATCGAAAGATAAGTATAGTGAGTTACACTGAAGGCTGAAGGTTAAAAGGACTATAGAGAATTTTGATCAATTATCGTTCTTTATCGTTATATTTAAAAGGTAGACCTATTGCCGCCCCTGAGCTCAGCTGCTGTTTTACTGCATTCTCTCTCGCCTGTTTTCTCAAGAAATAGATTAGATAAGGATGTTTGGTCGTCCGTTCTGTTGGCCTTTTCATTAAAAATGAAAATAGGAAATGAACATGATTTTCAGGCTTCACACAAAATCACCTATACAATTAAAAACTGAACTCCAGATGGAGCTGGGCACTATTTGGTGCTGAGGAAAACAGTAACCAAATGAAGAAGACGGGAAACTTGCTTAGTAAGCTACTGATAAGCTTTTCTTCACTCATAGAAGCACGTCAACCCGAAAGCAGTTAACCAGCTAATGAACAAAAAAAAAAAAAAAAAAAAACACACACACACATAGAACCATATCCTACAGATATATTGGGGTGGAGTGAGATTATTGTCCAAACAGGCAGGTAGCTATTTGGTCTCTTACTTGAATCCTGAAGTTATACCACAGAGACAACGTATAGATGTGGATCTAGCAGTTTATTTTCAAATTTATACGACTTCAGGGCTTTGGCATAATATAAATTCCTACCAAATTTGATTTTATTGCTTTTATTTATTACAAGTTATAAAAAAATAATAAAAATGAAATCCGAACCAGTCAGGTTTGAGAAATACATTCATTATATAAAATGATTAGGTTGTAGGCCTTGAAAGTGAGCCCTTCGAAAAACCTTAAATTTTAGTTAATGCAGTTCTATCACTATTATTCAGCATCAATTGCCTGTTGTTGGTGATTGCCATCAGCGTTATTTGAAAGGCAAACAGAATACATACTGAAGGGGTAGTACTTATTTCCACCTCACCGAAAAATAATTCATGTTATCACGTTCAGAATTAACAAGCTTAAAATGACTCATGGATCCGGATACATTGGTTTGCGAACTTGAACAAGATCGACAGATTTCGGGTCAGGACCTCATAGATATCCCAAAACATTAAGGATCTGGGTACATAGGCCTACAAATGATCTCCCTCATATATTGCTCTGTAATTTGTCTGCGGCTGCAAACGCAAGAATATAAACGCGTTTGGAACAGTGAATCAAAGGTTGCCTTGATCTGTATTTACAATGTGTCTGGGAACAGAATATGTACTGAACTTTAATTAACAATGAAAATGTCTAATAAAAATTAGAGGAATATGTAGAACTTTACGAAGAGCGTGAGACCTTCAGCGTAAATTCTCCGAATAACAAGTTAAGCTCATCAATTATATTTTATTTCGTATTTAGACATTTTTCAGGTGTTGCCGAATGAATCAGTGTCGGGAATAAGAAAAATGTAAATTTCATGACTTGAATTTACTGAATGAGCGTGCCTGGACTAACCTAATCAAGGTATTTAATAATATACACGAGCAATATATTTATTTTCATATTTATGATGATGTGCCCTACTTTGCTGTATGCATATATATATATATATATATATATATATATATATATATATATATATATATATATATATATATATATATATATATATATATATATATATATCTGACAGTAAGCTAAGTATGTCTGTAATCTAAGTTTGCTTAGGCCATTGAGATAAGTCAACAAAAACAGCTTAAAAACATTTTTAACTCTTTCCTGGAGTCTCAATCACACACAAATCATAAACATATGCATGCATATATATATATATATATATATATATATATATATATATATATATATATATATATATATATATATATATATATATTAGGAAAGGCCAGAAGTGGAAATGAAGTGGGAAACCTTGGAGAAATAAAGAAAGGAATTTCACTAGAATGAACAGAGTGGTACTGGCGAAAGACTGCCACTCAGACATACGTTATCAGGCTTATAGGGGCTCCTGTATAAGATGTCGAAGTTGCAGAATAAGCATCACCTGCCGCCAGTCCGGATTGAGAGGAAAAATGTTCTACCCTCTCCTCACGAAAGCTAGAGCGTCTCTCTCTGCCCTCTCGTGTTGTCTTCGTGGGGCACTTGGCGTGTGTGCATGTACGCGAGCTGGGCACATCTGAAAGCAAGTAGTAAGCCAATAAAAGGGTCACAGGGAAAAGAAGCCTTACAGTCTAAGGAACTAATCTTTAAAGTTTGCAACCTTCCTTCGAGGGGCCTACACCTTTAATGATTATAACCTTCCTTAAAACCTACGCCACTCTCGCTACTCCAAAATAGGGGAAATCTAGGAGTGTTCTTTAGAAGTGTAGAAGTGAGGTGTGAAGAGGGGGGCCTATTGTCCTGATTTCCGGTCAGGTGGAGAGGAATGCATTCTTGGTTCAAAGCAAGCGTCGTCCTACCTTGTCCTCCATGTTGTTTTGGCCTAACATTCAAATGAGAAGCTCTTTTTAATTAGAAATTCCAATTATTTTTGACTGGCTAAGAGGAGGAATGTAAATACGTGAAAATAATATATATATATATATATATATATATATATATATATATATATATATATATATATATATATATATATATATATATATATATATATATATATATATATATATATATATATATATATATATATATATATATATATATATATATATATATATATATATATATATACACATTCTAAGTATCTGTGCTCATGACCATAACGTCACCCCATAATCAGCATCGTAGGTGGAAGAAATTGCGTGCATTAGTAATTAAGAATACCTTCATTGCTCATGCATATAAACATGAATATTTCACAAGTGTAAATTGATGGGTACGTTTTGGTACCAACGTTAAAACATGTCAGCTTGAGCTTTCCCCAGCTTGACAAAGATTAGATGGCAATTATATATAAGTGTATATATATATATATATATATATATATATAGATATATATAGATATATGTATGTATGTATAACTGAATTACGAAAATATGGAACGTGATGAATATATAAATAAAGGCAAAATCCTGGATGGAAAGAGAAATAAAGGAGTGACGGAGTGCAGCACTATAGTACGTTGTTTCTCTTTCTTTCCTGGATTTTGTCTCATATATATATATATATATATATATATATATATATATATATATATATATATATATATATATACATACATATTTATATAATAATAATAATAATAATAATAATAATAATAATAATAATAATAATAATAATAATAATAATTATTGCTAGAGACTGATTCCCAGGAATCTGATCCTCAGAACAGCCAAACAAGCGCTATAGTCAACATTTTTATTCCACTGGGACGTTTTGGCTTTAACACACTATATAAGCCATTTTCGACATAAAATAGAGGCAAAACACCAAAACATAAAACTTTATACTATAACATACAAATCAAAGAAAGATCACACTCGAGAATGATTTTTTATAAACTACGTTACCGTAAAAAAAAACACTACTCAGAAAAGAAAACAGTGAGTTAAAACTAATACAATTCAGTGAATTATAAGACGCCATTTTTAGATATTTTCATTGACGAATCCGAGGGTTCATTTTCTGTGTACAGGAAACCCACTTATTCAGGATTAGGTTTGAGGTTTTCCAGTCACTGTCCAAACATTTTCAAATTATATGCAAGTAATACCTTAATCTTCAGGGCTTATAATTTATGCTCCAATTTCACTTTCTTTCATGAAGAGATGGAATTCCTGGTAAAATTTTTCGCAAATAATGGTTATCCAACCAATTTGTCTTTAAATATATTAGGCTGTTTCTGGATAATGTTTACAGACCTAAAGTGCCAGTTGTTACAGTTCCTAAACTACTTTTTTTTATTGCAAATTGCCTTACATTGGTGAATCAGTTAAGCAACTTGAAAGGGAACTGAAATACTGTTTTGATAGATTTCATCCACAGATTACTTTTAAATTCATTTTTAGTAATGATTTTAAAATAAAAAGCTTACTACCTTTCAAAGAAAAACTACCTGATTTATTGCGTTCTGGTATTGTTTACTATTATACATGCCCCAACTGCCCAGTGGGGTATTTGGGTAGTTCCATAAAGGTGCTCAAAACGAGATACTGCCAGCATGCAGGGACCAGTGACAGGACAGGTAGAGATTTAGCAGCCAAGCAGCAGTCTTCCTCTTCCATCCGCGAACATTGCAGTAGATGCAATCAAGCAAGACTAAGTATAAGGGATTTTAAAATTGTAGAGTCTTGTTCAAAATTGTCTGATTCAAGGATTTTAGAATCTATATATATTCACAAACTTAAGCCACAACTCAACCAAGATCAGTCTTCTTTTCCGTTATCTATACTCTATACTGCTTTTCTGTCCGCTCTCGCTTTCCAGTCATTAGGCTAACTTATCTCTTTGTAATTTTTCTTTTCGTGTTTGTCTTTTTTAACATTTCTTAGTCCTTTTTTAACATTTCTTTGTCTCGTCTTGAGTTTGTTTTCTCTTTCTTAGTTTCATTGGCTATTGTAATTCACTGAATTGTATTAGTTTTAACTTACTATGTTTTCTTTTCTGAGTAGTGTGTTTCTTTTTCTTTAACGGTAACGTAGTTTATAAAAAATTATTCTCGAGTGTGTGACCTTTCTTTGATTTGTATTTTACTAGTATAAGGTTTTATGTTTTGGTGTTTTGCCTCTATTTTAGGTCGAAAATGGCTTAGTGTGGTAAAGCCGAAACGTACTAGTGGAATAAAATGTTGGCTATAGCGCTTCCTTGGCTGTTCTAATAATAATAATAATAATAATAATAATAATAATAATAATAATAATAATAATAATAATAATAATAATATATGGAATCGATGGGAAAAAGGAAATGATTCTTGCAACCTCACACCTCATGTTGATATGTTGCGCATAAAACCAAAAGAGTCGACCTGAAATATGGCTGATTATGCTTCTGAAAAATATCTTTACGGCTCTCACCACGAATTTATAGTTTTACTGACCGAAATTACATCGATATCGAAAAGGCTTTAATAAGCCGACTGTAATAACCAGTTCTTGATTTTTTTTTTTTATCTCTTAACCGAAGGTCAATGGTTGTATACATTCCGTTTGTGCGACTGTTTAGCTTATTGAGCATTTCTGATAAAATCGATAGAACCGAGGCGTTTGGTGAATATTAACGCAGTTCTGGTAAACATGACGTGATTCACACTTGGTAACAGTATTTTTGACGCAATAACGCTGGGAGAAAATATATATCGACGATCACTGTTATATGCATGTCGGGCATACCCATTTGTGAGTATGTATGCGTACTTGCTAAGGATTCGTAAATGCGTCACTACCCTAATAAAGTTCTCCCAATTCTCTTGTCTTGCACTTATTTATTCATGAATGTGTTGAATTATTTTTCATTTCTAACAGCTGATCTCTTCTTTCTGTATTTCCTATTACCTTCTGTTGCTTCTTTCAAGTGGATACCATAATCTTTGGAAAATTGCATTTCAATCAATGGTCCGAGTGGGCTTGCTCCATATAAATAGGGTTCATCTTCTGGACAACAACAACAACAACAATAATAATAATAATAATAATAATAATAATAATAATAATAATAATAATAATAGTAGTAGTAGTAGTAGTAGTAGTAGTAGTAGTAATAATGCACATGTGTGAGTAAGTATGCGTACTTGCTAAGGATTCTCAAATGCGTCACTACCTAAAAAATTCTCCCATTCTATTTGTCTTGTGCTTACATTTTTATATTTTTGTGAATTTGTTAATTTATTTTTCTTCCTGATAACTGATCTCTTCTTTCTGTATTTCTTATTATCTTCTGTTACTTCTTTCCAATGAACACTATATTCTTTGGAAGCTTGAATTTCTAGTCAATGGCACCTACGGTCTTGTTCCATAAGTGCAGGGTTCATCTTCTGAATAATAATAATAATAATAATAATAATAATAATAATAATAATAATAATAATAATAAAAGTACATATATATACATTCATATATAAATATATATATTTAAAATATACTGGTCACTTTTGACCAAGTACGTATGTAATCGTAATAATCACAATGCCTTCTCAACTTCTTGATTTTATACGTACCCATTTTCTCTCTTTACAGCAGCCCACCTGAAACGTCATTAGTTTTTAAGAGAAATGGCAACAACAAATGATCTTTAGACAGTCACTTCTTCTTCTTCTTCTCAGCGTAATCCCTAGTCGGGGTCGCTGTTTTGATGAACCTCCTCCTCCTGTTCCTGTCTCGAACGGCTCACTCCTGATCAGTTTTGGCATGTTTTACGGATGTATGCTCCCCATGATTTCAACCCTCCCTGTTTATCCGGGCTAAGGACCAGCGTTGAGTTGAGCTGACGTGCCCAAACACAATAAAAAAAATAACCTTCAACTCTGATACCGTAACTGTTCACACAAGCTGGTGTCCCCCCCCCCCTTCCCTAGGTAAGACATAAATTCACCTGGCAAACGTAACGGTGAAATTTATTCACTTTCCTATTTCTTATCCAAGATATTTCATAAAACCTGATACCAAACAGGACACACCTTTAAATTTACGAATTAGTCCATATTTTTTATGAGCGCCCGCAGCATATTTTCCAAGGGGGCGCAAATCTTAATACATACATGGACAGTTTCCGGTATCAAAAGACAAACACTTTTGACCCTTTGGACTAGCAGGTTAATTCTGAAAAACAGTATCAGCGCCTGCATTTCTTTAATAAATCAAGCCAGGCTTTGAGGGGGTGGGGGGAGCAGGTGCCACCCCTGCCTCTACGTGCGGGCGTTCATGACAGTTTGCTACTACATAAGGTTATGACGCCTGCTCACAGTTCTTTAACGTCACCCCCTGTAAGCAGACCGTATTAATAAAGAGACGCCATCTTTTGGCTTCATTTTCCGTTGGCATTCGGTCTGAAAATGAATAAAACACTTATTTTATCTACTCCTACAAAGCCATTTTCTCACTTAAAGTTAACCCTAAAGGCACTGATTACTTTTTTGTATGGCTTAGAAGACATCATAAGATGATATATTTTCAAAAGTGTCTTTCAAGTTCCAATGTTTCCTTTTCCAAGAGTTTTTTTTTTTTAAGAAGACTTTGAAGGTCTGTCACATAGTCCTTGCAGTTTCTTGGCTTGTACAGTATCTGATGGAAACTGCCATAAGCCTACAACAATTATAGTCGTGTAGTTCTCGTAAAAGGAATTGTAATGTAAAGGATTTGTCCACGTGATTTTTAAGTAAATATAAGGGACTAAAATCATCTCCTCACCATTTATAGATATGAAAGTTTATTCATAATGCAATGTTGTCTATTTCATTTATCTAAGTTGCCCAGAAGCCTTTTTGAAGTATTTTTCATCACCAGTGACCCTGATTGGGACTCCTGCATCATGTAGTTAACCGTTTATTATTATTATTATTATTATTATTATTATTATTATTATTGGATAAACAAACCCTCAGTTATGTACTGGTAAATATCTTTAAAAATGTATGTCGAGATATATTTTTAAATATGTGTACCCATACATAACTGTGGATTTATTTCTCCATTTCAAGACTCATACTACTAAGAGTATTTTTTAAATTACTCTTATTATTATTATTACACCACACGCGACGGTGGAATTTATGCGACCTTGGGATCTTCTGAAGGTTAGCATAGATTAAATGATGAAGTTGACTGGTTAGATAAGAACAGGTAAAGGTTTCGAAACTCACGGATAATTCGTCAGTTTTGGAGGCAAAAGAGGTCGAGAAAATGGTGGATGGCGGGAAGAAAAAGGTGTTTGGACGGTAGCGCGAGAACTCAAGTGCAGCAGTGAGTGAAGAAGGTAGACTAAATAAATAATTAAATAAATAAATAAATAAAATATATATATATATATATATATATATATATATATATATATATATATATATATATATATATATATATATATATATATATATATATATATATATATAGGACAAGGGCAGAGGAAGACGTCCATAATAACGGCATAACTTTTATTTGTGCTTATGTTTCAAGACATCTGTCTCATTATCAAAGCTGGAATAAGTAAAATATATATATAAAATCAGACTCATACTTAAAATTACAATCAAAATATAAAAAAGTTATACAAAAGAAAGACAAAATTAAGAAGACCGTTACCGTTTTGTACGGAGTATAAAAGTAGAGTGACATAAACAAAGAATTCCAGGCCGGGGTAAACTCACGTCAGGTACAGAGTTGTTGAGGTAGTTTGGTTGTTCAATCTTGGTACTAGTAGTTTAATAAAAAGAGATTCAAAGATAGGAAGCGAAGAACTGGGGACTTTGGAAAGTATTTTAAAATTTCTATAATCAATTTCTGTTTTACATTTTTTGACGTGTTCTCGAATATTTGAGAACTCTGGATTAGATAAGTCTTTTTACAACACTTTGAATAACCTAATTCAACAGTATGCACCTGCCATTAATTGTAAATTGATTCCGGTCAATCCTCTTAATATCAAATCATTATTCCAGTACAAAGACAAAATTAGCCCTCTTATGACATCAAGCATCGTCTATTTATTTGCTTGCCCCCGATGTAGTCAGGGGAAATACGTGGGCGCCTCACGCCGCCTACTGAAAGTGCGAATTGATTGTCATAGGGGGGTCAGTTATAGAACTGGAGTCAAATTATCTAATCCAGAGTTCTCAAATATTGAACAACCAAACTACCTCAACAACTCTGTACCTGACGTGAGTTTACCCCGGTCTGGAATTCTTTGTTTATGTCACTCTACTTTTATACTCCGTACAAACGGTAACGGTCTTCTTAATTTTGTCTTTCTTTTGTATAACTTTTTTTATATTTTGATTGTAATTTTAAGTATGAGTCTGATTTTATATTTATCTTTTACTTATTCCAGCTTTGATAATGAGACAGATGTCTTGAAACGTAAGCACAAATAAAGTTATGCCGTTATTATGGACGTCTTCC
>NC_089746.1:20315260-20335260 GCF_040412425.1 Macrobrachium rosenbergii
TAGGATACAATGTGCTTAGTTGTAATTTACTAATATAATAAATATTTGTATAGCCTATATATATATATATATATATATATATATATATATATATATATATATATATATGTGTGTGTGTGTGTGTGTGTGTGTGTGTGTATTACATATACAGTATATGTATATATGTATATATATATATATATATATATATATATATATATATATATATATATATATATATATATATATATATATATATATGTACACTTATACATACACATACATATAATTATTAACAGATTTCTTCTCTTCCTTCTCCGCAGGTAGCAGGAAAGTGTGGTCAGTGTATTACGTATATATGTATACATATGCATATATATATGTACATATATATATACATATATTCACATACATACAATTATTAACAGATTTCTTCTCTTCGCTTCTCCGCAGGTAGAAGCAGGTAAGTAGTGGTCAGTGGAATTCGTATTGGTGTTTTCTTGACTTCGTAAGTAAGAACAAGGACGGTACGTACGAACACGGACAGCAGGTGCTAAGACGAATTTATAAAACAACTGATACTGCTAAGCATCATGCGTGTCTAGTATTCCACAAACATAGATATGTCATTTGACCTCTACTGACAAATTTTTGTTTTGAAAATACACAAGGTGAGTCGATGACTTTACAAAAGTTATTAAAGTTATTGTATTGTGGTTATTAAAATAACTGGAAAGGCTTATTTTAATTTTTAAGCTCATTTTACTTAGAACAGGTAAGCTCACACAGACATATATATATATATATATATATATATATATATATATATATATATATATATATATATATGTGTGTGTGTGTGTGTGTGTGTGTGTGTATGTATACATATGTATATATATATTTATATTTATATATATATATATATAATATATATATGTATATATACATATATGTATATATATAGGACTACTCTTTTTCAAGTCCTCTTCCCCTTCTATGACAAAAGCATTTTCACCATAAAAGAAGGAATTTAAAAAGATGTAATCCCACAGCAAAATTCATTTTAAGTTAAAACCTGACGTTTGTACATATCATCTCACTCAGTGACACCTGAAGTATTCGAGTAAACAAGCTCTTTAGAAAGCTTTACCTCAGGTCTTGAAAAGAACTCTCGCCATCTTTCACAGATGGTCTAACATCTTGCCAAAGGGTGCCGGAATACGCCTACCTGGATGGCTACTGCTTCATCAGCGGGTGGAAACCTGCAGCGCCACCGATTACAAAATTGGCTGCGACGGCCCGGTCTGTTCCCTCTGCGTTTTAGGTAAGGCAACGCCCTTGGTACTTACCTCTTAAGAATGAGATTAAAACAAATAAAAAACCTGGTGTTGGAATGTGGAAAATGGAGTTCATCGTACCAAAGAGAGAGACATACGCCAGTACGTCTCCGAACTGGCCATTTCTCGTCTGACACACAAGGACACCTAATGAATAACCCACACAACCCTGCTCCTGAATGCTCTGAATGTAAAGTGTGACAACGATCAAACATTTATTGTGTGAATTTCCAAAGTATAATCAGCAGCGACTATCAAGTTTTAGGAATAAATCCATCTGTATCATTTTTGTTCAGGAACTTCAACGTTTGCAATTAATCCAGTTATAACGTTTAGGGAAAACTGTCATTTAATTGATAAAATATAAAACAAATAATAGATATAAGTAAAACAGCTCCTTTGGGCCAGCCCGGTGAGAGCTGATATTCAGCTAAGTGGTCTGGTTAAACTATTTTGATAATATATATTAATAATACCTCTTAAAGTCATAGTTTCAACAACGAACAGGGGCTGGAAATATTGCAATGAGATGGCTGTAGTTTAGAGGGGCTTTTGGGCATAGTAAAACATGGTATCACAGAAAATTTTAACGCTTTCATTTGCAAATGATATTAATGAGACGGCGAATGTAATAAACTGTTAAGCGGGGAATAAGAAGCAACGTTTTTCTTAATGAAGTTTCGTGAAATAGAGGTTGGCTACACTTTTCTGACCCGTTCCCGTGGTAATAGTGTTAGGAAATTTTTTGTTTAGTATTAATCGGAGATGCTGATTGTTGAGGCTTATGGGAACTGATGGCTTACTTAGCACGATACGTACACTATAATGCCTAAATGGAAGACTGCAGTATCTGCAAAAATACAAAACTGAGAAAGATGTTGATACTGCAGTTTTCCTTGGTCTTACTACTGATTTTACAGATACTGCAAATGGGACCCCCTAAATACTCGTGGAAAGCATCGAAGAATCATTCTGAAACTGCAGTAACTTGTGTATTAGTTTTTCACGAGCCCAGTAGGTGGCATATCTCAATATTTCGAAAATTTTGCGGAAACTGTAGTTTTCCATTTTAGGGCAGTATAATGCCTTAGTGGATTGAGTGTCTTTTAGACTACTTATATTATCATTATGAGACAAGTAGCAACCCCAGTTGGGAAATGGTAATAGTTCCAACAACGAAAGTAGCCTTTCGGGAAAAATAAAAATTTTTCTCTTAGCTAATGCTTGTCGGGACAGTACTGAATTACATGGAGAAACAAATCCATATTTTTGTATGGGTACATACTCTTAAAAATAAATCTCTACAGAGAGCTTTCTGGAGTCTGGTCGACTCCCAAAACATAACTGTAGATTTGTTTCTCCAGTTCAAGACTCACGCTACAGTGAATAATTCTTTAATGAATTACATATTTTTTTTATTATGCAGATAATTTAATCCATCTTGATAACAGAACGTGGAAGGACTAATAATTAAAGTCTGTCAGTACTTTCTCTTCCCGAACGGAGGAAGATGCCATCTTTTTATCTTATGAATGTTCTGCTGGTGGTGCAATACCTGTCTGAGAAAAACATCATCAACAAACTCTCTCACACGGAACACAATTGGGGGAATTTCTATGTTCTGACGGGTCAGTGCATCCTAAGATTGACATACTAATGAGTGGAGGAATGTTGAAGTTCTCCGTACATCTGTGTAATACTAATCTTATTTACGGGAACAAAACAACCACAGTTTAGTAATATACAGAAAAAATGAGACAATTAGAGTCATGTTCCCCAACATCTGAGTTTCAGACTAATATTATTTATGATATCTGGCAATTTCATGGAACATTTCAAAAACTCATAGGGCTTTATGTTGCACTAGTGTGTATATATATAATATATATATATATATATACATATATATGTATATATACATAATATATATATATATATATATATATATATATATATATATATATATATATATATATATATATGAGCTTTTCAGTCAAGTAACATGCCAAGTTCCATTTTTAAAATGTAATAAGTTAAATTAAAAATGCTTTGGCCTAGGATGGCGCTTGGCATGTTTCTCGACTGAAAGGCTCATATATATATATATATATATATATATATATATATATATATATATATATATATATATATATATATATATATATATATATATATACTGTATATATATATATATATATATATATATACAGTATATACTGTATATATATATATATATATATATATATATATATATATATATATCAATAGAAGGATTCACAGTGTATTATCACTGTGTATCCTTCTATTGGTAACTCAGAGGCAAGATACGTTTTTATATTTCATATATATATATATATATATATATATATATATATATATATATATATATATATATATATATATATATATATATATATATATATATATATATATATATATATATATATATATATATATATATACCAAGCTTTGTCACTCTTGGGTATACATTCTAAAAAGATCTTTGACTTTGTAGTGTTTTCAGGCCTTGTTGTTTTCAGTGAAGCATTATTTTAAAAATCCTTCTCGTGGTCAGGTGGGCAACATGACCTCGTTCTGATACTCCGGATGCGAGCTCGAATCCTGCTACGGACATTAAAATTGCTTCATATTCTTGCATTCGGATCTAAGGCTTTGTAGTGGCAAGCGTATCCAAAATGTGGCGAATTCGAAAAGTTAAGAGGGCACTGTGGTTATTACAGTTACAAGTGACATCGTCTTCTGCTAAATAGCTGAAACTGAAGTTACTCGCGCTTTAGGTGAACTCTGATTAAAATCTCTCCTTCTTACAGATACCTCCATATGCTTACCGAAGCCAGTCTGCTCGGACGCTAACGGAGTCTGCGTTAAGAACCTAGCAAAATGCGACAGACTCATCAATGAGCGACATTGCCACGGAGATGGATGCGCTTGCTGCAAGGATGGATGTGAGTTGATGAAGAGTACAGAAGGATGTCGATGAAAATTTACCAGTGTAGTTCACATACATGAACGCACATACAGATATATATATATATATATATATATATATATATATATATATATATATATATATATACATATATGTATGTATTATACATATTTATATATATACAGTATATATATATAACACACATATATATATATATAAATATATACATGCTGAATATATATACACACATATATATGTATATATATATATATATATACTGTATATACATATATATATATGTATATATATACATATATATATGTATATATACATATATATATATATATATATATATATATATATATATATATATATATATATATATATATATATAGTGCGTATACCCAAAAGATCTGTTGTCTGAGAAGTTGAAATGCCTTTCCGGAAACTCATTTTTTCTTAGCACTAATCGAAAATAGCTGATTTCTTCTATGACACCGTTAGCCTAACCAAATAATGAATGATTTAGTTATAATGTACAACCTCCCACACACATTCACAATAGATGATCAGAGACACACAGCACCGAGTTAATGTAAGTTGTTTTCAGCATGTGAATCTTATAACGTGCAACAGTGAGCCTGCAAGAGAGTAATCTATTGTTTTCCATCCCTCATTTATCCTGAATCACGGCAACACAGGCCAGCGACAGCCAAAATGCAAAGGAAGTGGGAGGATACTGCTTGCTCAAGAATCAGACTCAACTGTGCGATGGAACCCAGTTCAGCCTCAGGTGTCTCGGTACTGACTGTTTCTGCTGCGTTCCAGGTAATACAGAAAGCCTCAGGTAGTGTTTGAAAGGGAGATTAATGAGCTTGTGTATATGTATATGTATATGTATATATATATATATATATATATATATATATATATATATATATATATATATATATATATATATATATATATATATATATATATATATATATATATAAGCATTAAGTTACAAACGTTCTTTAATATCAATTCACTCTACCTTGGGAATAATATATTTTCATATATGTTACCCGAAGGATTTTTTTAGTTGTTGGCCGTGTGGTTAAAATTCGCGTCACTGTAGTCCTGAGTTTTTATTTTCCGTGGTTTGAGCCCACGAGACGACGAACTTATTATCAACAAAAAATTCCCCCTTCGGGTAACATATATGAAAATATATTATTCCTGGGAGGTAGAGCGAATTGGATATTAAAGGACGTTTGTAGCTTAATGCTTGTATACGAATCACGGTGATGTGATAAAAATTCATTTATATATATATATATATATATATATATATATATATATATATATATATATATATATATATATATATATATATATATATATATATATATGAAACAGTGTATGGTAAGATACTGATTGAGAAATATAACACAAATAATTGGAGGACTGATAGTGGAACAACAGTGGGAGTTTGGACAAGAATGAAGGTGTATCGATCAATATTTCTTTTTCTCATAAGGCCGTTCGGAAATAAAGAACAAAGTAGAAGGTAAAATAATTCGATATCCACACATAGAAATCGACTTTTACTCCTTCTTTTTGTTAACACAAGAATATCTCAAAATTTTGCATTTATTATATCATAAACACTTAGAACTGGTAATTTTTTTTTTTCACAGATACTCGCATATGCATAGAGAAAGAGGGTTGCTTAGAACGTAACGGATACTGCCTGAAACAAGGAGGTTGGACCACGTGTAACAGGGAGATAGATTCCTACTTCTGCCTAGGTGACAAGTGTGCCTGCTGTAGGGAGACTGGTGAGTTTTTTACTAGAAATATTTTTATATCAGGAACCTGCGTCACGAATAGATGAAACTGACTGAATAATAATAATAATAATAATAATAATAATAATAATAATAATAATAATAATAATAATAATAATAATAATAATAATCTTTATTGCGGCTCAGGGCCATATACGTGGAATATACAAATACAATACACACAATCTAGATACATAAGGAACATGACAAAAATTATTATCGGCAGTATCCACACAGTTGCTGAAGAAGTAGAAAAAATAGAATTCATAATAATGGTAATGACAGTAATTATATGCGGAATAATAGAAAAAAAAATTATAACAATAAAAAATACAGATTGCAGACGATTAACTTCCATCTGGGGTCCTTAGGTGGTTACGGAGGTCAGGGCCAGAGGGCTAAATACGAATAATGAAAATTACAAAACTCTACAATGACTTTAAACACAGTAATAACAGGAAGTAAGAATACCAAAAACAGCAAGGAACGTAGAAATATAATAATAATAATAATAATAATAATAATAATAATAATAATAATAATAATAATAATAATAATAATAATAATAATAATAATAATAATAATAATGACAGATTCTGGAGATGACTCTTGATAATTGCAAAAACAGAGAATAAGATCTTCTTGCCTTACTGCTCAGGATGCTGTGTATGAGCGAATCGCTGCTGTTTCTCAGTCGGGTGATCAGACTGGACATTGTTTAGGCTGTCTGAGCTTAATTTCATATTCATAGGATTATAAAAAGATTTTTCATTAATAACTTTAGCTTCAGTCCTGCTGATACTGTTGACCAGTGTTGTTTTTAATCTAATCTCTGCCTCGCGAAACCCCTCCTCTGACAATTTCAGCCTTTCTCGCTTCTACTGATATCATTGAAAGGATAAAAGTTAAAAAGGATGAAACAATTACCAACCCAAGCATTTGAGGTAATGTTATTTTATTCAGAGTAAATGAGGGCTGTCTTGGACTGGCCTGTGATACGTGCCCATCAGGAATTAGAACTCTGTTCTAAGCACAATGTAGTAAAAGGCACAAAATGACGCTACCTTGCAAAGGAGAAAAAAATAAAAAAACAGTGGACGAAGATATAACTGTTGGTTAGACCAATCTACTTTGAGTCTATGATATCTCAGCTGGGGCATCCTAGACTTCAGCAGGGCTTCGGGCAACATTTTCACATCACCTTCAGAGTTAGTCATTGTACGTCCTGATTGCGTGTTTTTAATAGCCAGTGATTGGTGGAGCTTCAGGTGCTGCCTCATGTACTGTCTCTTCCTCCCTTGGATGAAAATTTTTCGTCCTAACTGGTTCTCTTGCCAGGCCATTTGTCATACGGAGTGAAACATTTTAGCTGGCATCAGACCTTGAGACATCACCTATTTCTTAATGACCAAGGCATACTTTCTTCACAACTGGATGCCATGTTTTGACATGGACTTCATCTGAAGGGGTTTAAATAAAACAGCCCCACACAGGTTTCCTGAATGTTGATAGCATGCAAACACTATTTCCGTAAGCATAAGCACTCTCAAAAGTATTTTTCATAGATACATTTAAGTTCTCGGTTCTTCATTGTTTCATAGGGTGTGCGGAATCGGTAAGTGATTAGACGCCTTAGGCCACATAGACAGCCTATCACCAATCTCTCATAGAATGTGCGCTTCTTTTCTGAATTTTTGATGAATCTTGATTTAGTCTTTACCCGGCTTCTTAAACATGAGTTGTCCGATAGATAGTTCTTTTTCCCAGGCTAATAATTTATGGAGGCTTTGAAAATCGATACATCTGCAGGGCCTAATCTTACGTAGTGGACCAACTGCTGTCTTTATTTAGTCGGTGCTAACCGGGTTGCCATGACAATATCTTTGAAGATTACCTTCTCTTCTAAATCAAATCTCTGTTAAAGTTTGTTCGGTTTTCTTTTACAAAAGAAAGTACATTACAGGTTTACTATGGTGCCCTCTTACTTCACAGACAATTTGAATAATAGTCACAAATTCTGAAATTATTTTGACCCATAAACTGATGCAAATGAAACTGAGTCTAGAGATGTTTAGTCTAACACATTTGTATTTACCGCCAGAATGTGTTCGTTCAAGTCAGTGCCGCAATATGGGAGGTTACTGTTACCGGCAGAAGGCAGATCCTTCGAAGCAACACATCTGTAATGGTCTAATGGTTTCCGGTGGCTGTGGAGACTCGAACTGCATATGCTGCGTTCCGTATTCAGGTAAGAATAAATGACGAGATATTGAGAGCAGCCTTTCTTGCCGATGCTAATTATTCTTTTTTATTTACTTACTGTTTTCGCAAGCAGAGCAGGCCTATTCAACAGTAAGGTTTATCATAAATATCATTTGTCTGTTTTGATCATGATACTTTTACGTATTACTTTCGAGATTAGAATTTGACCATCTTCACGAACGCTTGATCAGTTAACTAAAAATGTATTGCATTATCTATCCGCTTCCAACTTCAAGGAGTTTATCTAATAATAAAACTGCATCACACAGTAAACTTGTAATTTCAATCTATACAAAAACATATCTGGCTAAATTCTAAAATTTAGCTTAACAAATAAGTTACTAATCCTACCTTGGCTTTTATAGGGTAATAAGAAGCAGCATGGCCATACTACTCTACTGCTTACCCTGAAGGGGATCTTCCTGTGCAACAACGAAGTCATCGTGTATATTTCTCTTCATTAGTGACGCTCATCGGATTTTCTGTTAACTTCTTCTGAGACATAATCCCGTTGTTACTAAAGAGTCACGCGATTGGTGCTAACTCAAAATTTGTATTTGCTTCGACATGAAGTTATTGTAATTTGCCTCAAAATAAACTTCCCTCTGACTTCCATGATTTGAAGTTATTGTAATTTGCTTCAAAATACATTTCCCTTTGACTTACTGATTTGAAGTTATTGTAATTTGTCTCAAAATATAGTTTCCTTTGGCTTCCAAGAGTTGTTTGCTTATCCTTATGGAATGAACCTATACCAGCTGTTGAAGGTTGGAAACAAGCGTCCTGACAAACAGGACATCAGCACCGGCTCAGTGGGTCTTCCAACTCTTCTGGTGCACCTAGGAACATAACTAACAGTACCTCGTGCTATTCTCTCCAAGACATGGCCTAGCCATTACCAACCTCCCTTCACCATCATCTCATCTACGTACAAAACTGTCAGTTCCCTCATGGTACCATTTCTTATTATCCTGCCTCCTAATATTCTTCATGAAGCCTTATTCCCAAACAATCAAACTCTTATAAATATAGTTTCATGATCACATCATGATCCATATCTGTATAGCAATACAGCCAGTACTAGGTTAACGTATAATCCTACTTTCGTATGCAAATTCGGTCTAGTTGATTTCAAAACATTATTCTGTCTGGCCGTCGTGTTCTTGTCTTTTGTAATTTGCCAAACCATCATTAAACATCAGAGTGAAGTCATTTAAATATATTCAGGAGGATAAACTGTACGTACATATGACTAAGACTGTGACTCGCTCCTGTGATCTCCCGGGGCTTAATGTGACTCACTGGCAGTGGCCCTCCCCAAAAAAACTTGCTTCTTCTCCCCGCATCCTCACTTCTTTACCAAATCTAATAACGATCTTCTTTACAAGGGAAGACCAACAGTCCTCCGCCGGTAATTTTGGACCCACTTGACATTTACCCTTTGGAAAAAGTCAATGGAAAAAATCGCACAAGTGATGGGTAGTAAAAATATGATTCATTAGTCTATCAGAATTCAAATGAAGGTAGTCCAATATTCTGCTGTGGGCCAGATGTATTACACCTTAGCCTAACTAACCAGGAATATGTGGTGGACAGCACAAATTGACAGTCGTCGCCATTAAGCAAAGATAATTAGAATATTAATAGGCGCGTCTCTTTGAAAGTTGATTGGCGTACTTGATATAAGCAAGACGCGCTGTAAAATTTTATCAAAATGACCGATCGTCTTCATGAAGAACAAACTAAATTAATTTGAACTTAAAGATTAGCCCCTCTGAGTCGCTCTGATTTGATTGTACATATCAAAATTACTGGGAAAACTGTGGGCTAATTAGAATATAATTATAATTAAGGAAATATTCGAAGTCATCGGAGTTCACCTGCAATAAATGGACCTGAATAACTTTAACGAGTGAAGAGTCGGATATAAGTTGAACAAATCCTCAAGGACCCATATCGTAGTAACTATCCCGTGAATCATTGCCTAAAAAAAAGGATAAAAAAAGGGATTTTCATAAATTTCAGACTTTTTCATTACTTCGGTGCCCCGTAACATATGTGCCGGTCCAGAGGATATAATAACACGATTTAAAGCTTTAAAAGAAAAATGTGCGTTAATACAATAATGGACGCTTGTCACATTCATTGGGATATTTCACATTATTCATTGGTACCTTTTTCCTTTCGTATATACAGTACAGTAAGTTATGCGTAAGTTTTAATTGAGAATATCAAAGCATCATGGACATCATGGACAACCTAAACCAACAGTAACAGTGGGTCGTTGATGATCATATTCTCCGTACTTCTATTTAGTGAAATTCCGAAGTTATTATACCAACCTATTTCCAAAATGATTACATTTTACTGACTTTCGATAATGAATTTCCCTACAAAACTTGATTTTTCAGAATTTATCCGTTCTCAAACTATTAAGTTGAATTAACTGAGTGATACCGAAGTAAGTATGCGTAGGAACTGGTTGACCGTTATGCTTTGGGCCTATGTGGTGAACCTACCGACAAAATCTAAAGATCCCGGATACTGCATGTCATGATTCCCCAGAGGAATCCATACCATTTCTGAATATATCTGGCTATTGGGTTGCTTCCCAAGCAAACAGAATTCATATTAAAGGGTTTATAATGTTCACACACTGCCCCTAAAACTATTGACCTTACCACTAAAGAATTAAACCCGCACCTGAGGACACCAATAATCATTCGGGTGTACCAGTGACACCCGTGCATGAAAATCAGCAGATTTCGTGTCTTGTAGTTAGAACACACAATTGCCAAAGCAATGTTCCTCCACAAATCAGTCCTCAAGTATTCTCGTTTAAATGACTGCACATTGAATTTTGTGTGCGGCCTCAAAAATTACGTGCGTGCGTGTGTGTGTGTAAAAGACTGTAAGAAAGTATGGTATATGAACCCTGTACTTTGATGCTTTTGATGAACCCCTCATACACCAAACCCGAGAAGTTTGAATGTGTAAATTTCAAATAAAAACTCGAAAAAAGGAAGATGAGACTATCACAGATTTCCAGACTTTTCCTCAGCCTAATGGTGTTTCAAGCAAGGAGCAAGGGATCACTCTCACAAAACTATACAGTATTTCCTTGACCATATTACAATGCTTGTATCCAAACAACAGTGTTCTCGTTAAATCAAGACAACAACAAAGGCTCCACTAAATCTAAGATTTGAACATATAAAAACAAAACTTACTTAGGTCAGGATATGAAAGAACCTCTCCCAACACATTCAACGTCACTTCACCGTCCACAAAATTCCCAAGACACATTTTTGTATTTGAAATAGCAAGTGCCCTTGACATTAGTTCCGAATACTGCTTTAACGTATTCAACTAAGGTTTATTGGGGTCATAAAATGTTTACTGATCTATAAACGAGGGTGAATCACTCCTCCCACTAATATACAATCGGAATATAAAATTTAGACCAAATGCCAGGCGCTGGGACATATGAGGCCATTCAGCTCTGAGAATGAAAGGGGATACAGCTAGGGGCCGAAGGGACGCTACAAAAAAAACTTAAATAATGCATACAGTGCAACGTATGAGGTGCACTGAGAACGCTACTCATGATTAATGAATGAACGTGAAGGCCTCTGGGTACGTGTAATAGCTCCACCATAAAGTGTATAGCCAAATTACCTTCAGCTGTTGGCCGCTTTTATATTCAATAGATATTCACGTCACTGTTCCCGAAAAAAATCCTTTACAGGACCTAGTGTAAGATTGATGGTAATTCAGCGTCAGGAATGAAAAGAAATGTCAAGTTCATTTCTTGCTTTTCATTGAATGTGCATGGCTGAGCTAACGAAAAGTATATACCTTTGTACTTGTACATATGCGTACCCATGAGTTGTTTCATCCAAACATTTCGTATGCATATATATATATATATATATATATATATATATATATATATATATATATATATATATATATATATATATATATATATATATATATATATATATATATATATATATATATATATATATATATGTATGTATACGCAATGTTTGGATGAATCAACTCTATGAGTGTGCAGATAGATATATTGCTTATGTACAATGGTATATACTTTGTTTAGCTCAGCCATGTACATTCAATAAAAAAGTGAGCAAAAAATTTACATTTCTTTTTATTCCTGAAATTGATTACCACCAATCTTATACTAGGTCCTTAAAGGATTTTTTGGGAACATATAAACACACACACACACATATATATTATAGATATATATATATATATATATATATATATATATATATATATATATATATATATACATACATATATATATATACATAGACTGTATATATATATATATATATATATATATATATATATATATATATATATATATATATATATATATATATATATATATATATATATTTAGTTGTATTCCAAGTAGGAAAATGAAAGTTTTTCTGGTTAGGATATACCCAACAGTTTCGTCCTCCAATGGACCTCCTTAATAAACGCTACAAGAGGAGGTCCATTGAGGACGAAACTGTTATACATATCCTCATCAAAACTTTTTATTTTCCTACGTGGAGTACAACTAATTTACATATCTTCGTGTCTAAGACGATTACCAGTATTATTTATATATATATATTTGTATATATTTATATATATGTGTGTGATAGCCTAAAGACCTCTTAACTTCTCCATTTCCTCACACTTTTGAATAGTCTTAACACGGCAGGCCTTTAAATCCAGATATTTTTCAAAAACGCTCTACTCGTTCTTGTTTTCATCAACCGTAGTTAAAATATTTTCACGACATTCTAATGGGATCACAAACTTCGTCATTTCATATGACCTTTGATATTTATTTAAGAAATATGAAATTCTGTGATTAACGAGTAGTTCACACTTGACGCCTAGAATTTGCATGTTTCGGCAATATGTACATGATTTACTAACTCGTAACTTCATTACAACTTCTATGGAGGAAGTTCAGTTAAGAAATAATTCAATCAAAAAGAAAGAAAGAAAGAAGAAGAAGAAGAAGAAGAAGAAGAAGAAGAAGAAGAAGAAGAAGAAGAAGAAGAAGAAAAAGAAGAAGAAGAAGAGAGAGGCATCCAGTGTACTCCTTTCAAAGGACTCATAAAGGGAGACATCCTTTAAACTCTATACATCATTACCCGTCCAGGTACACCCACCTAGTCACAGCCAAGGTCCTTTAAATATAGAGTATATTTAAAGGACCTTGGTCACCTAATGACACCCCTCCCATCGACTTTCGAGGGGAGGAGGGTTTTGTTCTCCTGACCTGATTACTCACTCATCATTATTTTTATTCATGCTGGTTAACACGGTAACATTTGTGAGACAAGCATCGAAATTTAGGATGTTCGTCATTGCACATGTATTTAGACGTGAATATATGTGCATACTCTAGTATATTAAGTAGTATTAAGCGTTGCACATTAAAACTCATAGATACAGGACGCACACACACTCATATATATATATATATATATATATATATATATATATATATATATATATATATATATATATATATATATATATATATATATATAGATATATGTATGATATGTATGTATATATATGTATATATATAAACATAAAAATGACAAAGTTCACAAAATAAGGTAATTGGCATTTGTAGTACTTTACAGGAAATTATATTGCGCTATTCATAAGCTCTATATATATATATATATATATATATATATATATATATATATATATATATATATATATATATATATATATATATATATATATATATATATATATATATATATATATATAACTGCCTTATTTTGTGAACAGTCAGTCATTTTTGCGTAATGCAAAATTCAGTGTTCCACGCAGCCAAGCGGGGCAATTTATAAATCAACTTAATTTGGGCCATGTAAACTTCGTGAAAAAACTCCCAACAAGTATCATTTCTTTCACATTCGCATGGCGATGAATTTAACGAGATGCGTGGGATGCTTACCATTCGGTACACGTAGGGAACTTTTCTCCAGACACATGTTCCTGAACTAGTTTGTATGACTTATTTCGAGATCTGTTTACTAAATAGCCTGTTTTTCTTCAGTTTGATTGATTTGTAGATTTGAGGCATACATGCCAAGCACTGGAGCCACTAAGGCCATTCAGCGCTGAAACGGAAACTGACAGTAAAAGGTGTAACAGGAGGAAAACCTCGCAGTTGCTCTATGAATCAAATGTTAGGAGAGGCTAGTAAGTAAGAGGGAAGAAAGAGAATATGAAAGGCGGTACAATAAAAAGAATGAAAGGGGTTGCAGCTAGGGGCCAAAGGGACGCTGCAAAGACCCTTAAGTAGTGCATACATTGCACCGCATGAGGTGCACTGATGGCACTAGCCCCCTACGGGGTTTTCTCTTCAGTGACCTCCCAGTAAAACAACTCATTCTCCTCAAGGTTTATCTTTTCCCTTCTACTCAATTCTTGTCTACTTTCCTCTCCAGCTTTATCTCTCATGTATTTGAGCCATCCTCCTATATATTTTCTCACATCTCTTTTTCCTTCTCTAATTCTCTCATATACTCAATCCACCACTTGATAGTTTTATTCCCACTGCCCACCCTCCGATAACCACAACACCCCCTGCTGACTCTGACCTTATCCTAGAATTTTTCAAACTCCTCATAGACTCCCTCTACCTATATGTCTTTATCCCTATAATTTTCTTCATATGCTGGTCTCACTTCCTTAGGATCTTATTCTCAAACCCATTTATAGCTAGATTTTCAACCCTTTTGACAATCTTAACTTCGAATTGCTTCGACCTAATACTGTTCAGTCTTACTTCAAGTCACTTCTCCTCTCACTAGTAAATTCATCATCTTGTTCTTCCACTACTCTTTACTACTACATGGTCTAGAAAAATTTGGTTCACCTTTTTCTCTTTGCCAAGTATATTGCTGGTGCATGAACCTAAGACTTTCCCAGCCTAAGAGAACCTTCCTTTAGGAGATTTTTGTTTCTGTAGTGGATTGTAAACAGGACAAAGGAATAATCCTTCAACCTTTTCGTAAATAAACTGCATGTTAGGAAAATACTTCCTTTGTCATCGTTTTAAACTAGACACGGTTTCCCTCAATTACAACTTTCTAAGCAACCAAATAACATTCAGTTTGAAAGTGACCTAAAAGAACTGACATTGATTGCCGATTTGAATATCTACATCAAAGGATTCAATATTCAGAGATACGCGTTTTTTTATGTTTGCTTAATCCACTAAGCATTTCTAGTTAAATCAATAAAAGTTAGCAGTAAGATGAATATTAATGCAAGTCTGGTACACACTGAGAGATCACTGTTCAATACAGATCATTCCTTGGAAAAGAGAAATTTGGTGAGGGGAAAAAAGTTTAATAGATTAGACGTTAGTAAAGAGTAGGTTGGAGAACAAGTTGATGGTTATAATGATGAGAGGAGGGGTAGTTGGAGGTATATTTGACCATTGTTTGGTTGAAGCGAAAGATAAGTTGGATACAAGTTGCAGAGGAAGAGGTGAAATATAGCTGAAATACAGGCTGTAACAAAAGTTTCTGCAAATATTCCTGGAAATGAAAGAAAAAGTAATTCTGAGCAGAAAATGTTCTTTAAAGATATGCATTTTAAGGATTTGTTTGTCAGTGAGGTGAATTTCTAAAGACCGCTATCACTAACAGTGCTGTCAGAAGAGAATGATGGTGTATGGTATGTCGGGGTAGTCAGGGATATTGGGGGGGCGATGGAGCGGGGCTAGCAATCAGCTGATAGGTTCACTTGTTACTCTACATAATCTCGCTTTTCCAGAAGCCAAAATAAGTGGGCGTGTCCAGAATACAGCTGTTAAATTCCTGATTCATTTTGAAAGCAAGAAACTGGAGACAATGCCCTACCGTTTCAGTAATGCGGGATATATGGATATGATGTTTACTTATGGGTTTTGCAATGGGAGTGCGCATGCTGTTGTGCATGAATGCAAAGGAAAATATCCAAATAGATCTACAATAAGAACATTTTACTCTGTTTTTAAATATCTTCGTGAGAAATGATCTTCCTGGGGAATAAGTGCAACAGCATAGCTTCTTCGTCCGTACCATCACCGCGAAGTTCAACATCTTCAGGAAGAAGATTCTGAGAGGCGACTTGAATTTGGTAGGTGGTTGCAAGATAATTCTCAGCTATTAGACTTAATTTTATTTACTGATTAAAGCTACATTTACTCGTACGGGGCTACACAATGTTCACAATGAACATTGGCGGGAAAATGAAAATCCTCACATAAAAGTAGAAGATAAGTTCCAACACCGATTTTCCGCTTAGGCCCACACATCTTCGAAGGTCGCCCTAACGGGGATGCTTATGCTAAATTTTTAATAGATATTCTCCCCTTCTGGAAGATATTCCTCTAGCTACACAATGCCGATTGATTTTCCAACATGACAAGCCACCACCACATTTTAGTAGCCACGTAAGGCAGCACCTTAACCGGACATCTGAACGGTGGATAGGCCGAGGAGGATTGCACAATTATCCTACACCTACAAGATCACTAGACCTAACACTGCTGGACTACGATCTCTGGGACACATGAAATCATTAATATGCAAAAGAAAATTAACAACAAACAGGAACTTTTGCAGACAATAATGGAAGCTACACAGCATATCAAAACAAGCCAGAAAATCTGAGAAAAAGCACATGTGCATGGATGTCTCAGCTAACAGGGAGTTGAAGGATACACGCGTACGATGAGCTTCGTTTATTTGCTACAAACACGTGCGCTTACTAGAAAAAATTCCCAACAGTCAATATTTTGTAAAGTAGATAATAATTCAGGTACAAGGTACACCGAATCCAAAGCTTAATTACATAAAACTTTTAATCAGTAAACATTAAAGTACATCCTTAGCTATCGTAATAATTAACAAATTCAAACCACATCAGTTTAAAAATACATATTTTCCTCGTTAAAATAAGTCCAATAACGTTTTGTAAATTCGACACTACAAAAACACTGACATTAACTCATTAAACTTTCCACGCTATAGCTTCCCCACTGACACACCAGCATATGTAGTAAATCTTCAGTGTGGCCTTCTGTATTCGAAACCTCAAGCATGGATTAAACAATACTCTTCTCACTCGGCCTAATAAGGCAAACACCATCGTAAATCTTTCGATCTTACAATCAAGGAACCTTCTCAATTAAGCCAGGAAAGTGTATGAATAATCATTCTTTTTTATATATAAGCTGTTGGCTGCGTATCACGAATTCCTAGTACAACGTACACAAAATTGTCTCGCCCAAGAAGATGGCTATGCTCAGTGACATCACATGGCTAGCTTGGGTGCTGGGCATTTATACGACTTACTGGCGCCTCTTTGAGTTCATAACACTGTTTTTGTTAACATTTTAATTATTTCTTCATAAATTTGCACACAGAATACAAACTGAACATTGGAAATGAAAACCAAAAGAAAAGGCACTTTATTTATATTTAATTCAACACGCCCTTATTACTCCCTTAATTCTATCAAATGTTTATCAAAAATTACTGAACTATTTTTATCAATTTTTATTACCTTTGCTTTGCAATGTTTTTTCCCTTTTGAGTTTAATATTTTCATTCTACAATAAATTATTAATCTAAAAAAATAACAAATATATCCTCAGGAGCATCAACACTTTTTTCTTTGAAAATATCGAGAACACTGGATTTTGCCATGACTCCCGGCCTCAGCGTTTCTCCATGGAAAGTTCTGAATAATTCTTCCATATTATGCTGCAGACCTTTTTAAAATTGTACAGAAGTTCTATAAAATATTTTCCTCTTTACATATGAGATCCAATCCTTATTTGTTCCGTCTATATCTGCTGAACCTACAGATGGATATTTGTTCCTAAACTTATGTGCTATGAATCATCCAAAATAACTTAGACTCATTTTCTATCACAGATTCTGGTTCTCCCTCCATTAAATTTCCTATGACACCTTCCTCATTCTCAACGTCATCGGTCACAGGTAGGAGATGTTTCATGAGATATGCAGAGAGGCATTTTGCTTTTATATATATATATATATATATATATATATATATATATATATATATATATATATATATGTGTGTGTGTGTGTGTGTGTATAAGGTATATATATATACAGGTGTATTTTATTATTTTGACGTTTCTTGCAACAAAAATTGCAAAAAGCCTGTTCATATGAATGAAAAAAATTGGAGTAAATTTCTCTCTCTCTCTCTAGTATCTATCTACACACACATATATATATATATATATATATATATATATATATATATATATATATATATATATATATATATATATTACTAAAAGGACCTCATTCAAACTGGATGGTATCTAACGGAGTTTTTTATTCAGAAAAAGTTACAAGCTTTCTTGGACAAACAGTCCACATTATCAAGTATGCGTACAATGCACAGAACAATTGTGTATGTGATAAAGTTAATATATATATATACACACACACACACATATATATATATATATATATATATATATATATATATATATATATATAAAATTAAATATCATTTTCATCTTTCTAAACCCCTAACAAAAGGAGGCTTATTCATATGCAAAAAAAACTAGTAATATATCCCTCTCTCTCTCTCTCTCTCTCTCTTAATTTTCCCTTCCTTTACCAAACAAATAACTGGCTATTTCATACACATGAAAACGATTCTAATGAAATTTTGTCCTCTCTCTCTCTCTCTCTCTCTCTCTCGTGTTGACTTGCATTTTCTCTTTGCAGTTATTCTGGGCAAAAATAGGTCTAGGCCTAATTACAATTCTGACAATATTAACCATTAGGAATCGAATGGATGATATTACATACTGTATGTGCTCTTTAATTGTTAGAATTATCCTTATAAACCTACGGTTCATTCATTTATGCAAAACGCTCTCTTCTCAGTCTCTCTCTCCCTCTCTCGAGAATAACTGTCCCTTTCCTTTGCCCGACAAATGACAGACCCATTTCATGCACATGAAACATTTCAATAAAATGTTCAAGTCCCTCTCTCTCTCGTGTTGACTGCAGTAGTATCCCCTTTGCAGTTACTCTTAACTACACATAGGTCTAGGCCTAATTTCAATCTTATCACTCTTAACCAGTCAAATATGGTTTACTTGCATTAGGAACCGAACGGAGGATATGTTTATGCACATCAATTGGCAGGAGTATTCATATACGCCTACAGTTAGCATATTTATACAGAATTTTAAATGTAACAGGTAGATTAAATCAAACTTAAGAGTCAAGATGTTAAATACCTGAATAATTAGTGGCACTATCATGCAGAGGTAAATGTTGGTTCGGTATTGCATCATCCTTCAATTCTCTTGCATTTGCAGGGCAGTAGTTAAGCAATTCTTGCCTGAGGTTTCTTGCATAATCGCTTTGTGGAAAACGAACAGAACACTTCTTGCGTTTTTGGTGTTTATATGGTCACTTCTGCAGATGTTCACACACACTTCCTACACATTTTGGGATCTTTAGGGAAACGGTAAAAGCTATCCTTTTCACTTCCAACACTGTCCTTTTCTGTGTTACAGCA
>NC_089746.1:20340260-20430260 GCF_040412425.1 Macrobrachium rosenbergii
CCATTACAGTCTGTGTTGGATCTTCGGGACCATTTGGGACGGACTAAGTTTTGTCTGCTTCTTCTGGTAAATAAATATTCAGCCTATATATAAATATACATATATATAAACATACATATGTGTTTATGTATATATATATATATGTATATATATATATATATATATATATATATATATATATAATATATATATATATATATATGCACCCATATGTGGGGATGCTGATGTTTCTGAAGTTTCTTCTACTTATAAAAAAGATTAATGTCTCTCTCTCTTATGGTGTCCATAAAACCATTGCTATTAGAGAAATTAATACCACTGTACAAAGATATCTTTCGTTGCTACAGTACTCAGAAGATCATGTGACCTCGGGGAGAGAGAGAGAGTACATCACGTAATCACAGATGTTCCTTTATTGGTTTTATGTCATAACTTTCGCATATGTTTAAAGTGATGCCGTAATTGAAAACTTGTTAAAGTCACCGCAAATGGGTCACACTACAGAGTCATGGTGTTGTGTGTGTGTGTGTATGTATATGTATATATATATATATATATATATATATATATATATATATATATATATATATATTATATATATATATATATATATATATATATAATATATATATACATATATATATGTATATATATATATATATATATACATGTATATATACACATACATATATATAGTATATATATTTATAGAGAGACAGAGATACATGCATATATATATATATATATATATATATATTTATATATATATATATATATAATTTATATGTGTGCATTTACTTTAAACTATGTACTTAGCCCATACATATGGACAGTGTAATGTATAATGTAAGTATTATCATGTACAAAACATTGTTTAAAAGTGAGGAATCTCTTAGCGCCGCTGAATGCAGAACAAATCACGAAGAATCTACTTCTTTTTCAATATAATGTTTCATTTACAGTACCGAATGATAAGCTTGCGATTAGCGCACTAAATCTGCATGAAATTTTAATGCTGTTGTGTTTAACTGCTAATCAATGAATATTTCCAGTGAATAATATTCCTTATACATTCCTCTTTGTGCTTTGCTGCCTTATTTTTGTATAGTTACTGTTGTGTCCCTTAAGATTTTATCTTCGTAACTACTTCCCTATTTATCTGCATACTCGTATGTTCGTGTTTATTAACGTTCTGTATACATACATTTATGGATGGGTGTCCATACATGACAAATCTTCAATAATCCACTTCCTCCGCCCTTCATATCATTGTTATTACCTCTATGATCTGGTTCAGTGGTTCTTAAACTTTCTTGCCTTGCATTATGTATAGATCCCACGGTCCCCCCACCCCTGAAATTTTTGCCAACTATGAACTGTAAACAATATGTTGCCTATTTGCTTACATGAATATATGGATGAATGATAGATTTTTGTTTTATTGGTGTCAAATTTTTTAAAAGTATGCACTGTTCTGTATTTCAATTCATAAATAAGACTTGAAATGAAAACTGACTTATATTTTGAATTTTTGGCATGTTTTGAGATAATAATTAGAAAACAGATGGAAGCAGTGATAATGTTTTTGGCAATTTTGCAATTAATATCACAAATAAAAAAAAAATAGGCACCATCTGGCAACCCTGTTGGGGGGGCGAGCCCCCCAGTTTAAGAATCACTGACTAGTTCTTCATTGGAGGGGTGGGTAGAGCTCTCGGCTAGCACGCTGTTGGCCCAGCGTTCAACTTTCCAACCGGCCAATGAAGAATTAGAGGAGTTTATTTCTGGTGATAGAAATTCATTTCTCGTCATAATGTGGTTCAGATTCCACAATAAGCTGTAGGTCCCGCTGCTAAGTAACCAGTTGGTTCTTAGCCACGTAAAATGAATATAATCCTTCGGGCCAGCCCTAGGAGAGCTGTTAATCAGCTCAATGGTCTGGTTAAACTAAGATATACTTAACTTCTATGATCTACTGAAAATCGACTTTGGTCTCCCTTCAGGCAGATCTGAATTTCCATGTTCTTTCAGCCATAGTTCATGTTTCCCGTTAAGCTTGTTAGCGACCTTGTGTTTAAGCGCCACTACTACTGCGTAATAAGAGTACGTACGAATGAGCCGAAACAAAGGAAGGCAAGGTGTCATACCAACTAACTGTTCTCTTCTCTTTGTGTTTTCTTGCAGGAAGATCCAGGTGAGTCCGATCAGGAAAGCCTGAATTGCTGTCGCAGGAATTTTGTAAGTATGAACAATCCCCTTACTGGAGGGTGAACCTCGACTGGGAAATAATTATTCATATTACTTGTAAACACACCTTATGTTTCCTACGATTAAAGCCTTCAACGCGTATGTATACAATTATATTCGCAGAACTGAGTTGAATTGGATATAGAATTTAGGCCAAACGCCAAGCACTGGGGCCTATGAGGCCATTCACCGCTGAAACTGAAATTGACAGTAAAATGTTTGAAAGGTGTAACAGGAGGAAAACCTCCCAGTTGCACTATGAATCATTTGTTAGGAGAGGGTGGAAAGTAAGATGGAAGAAAGAGAATGTGAAAGGAAGTACAGTAAAAGGAAGGAAAAGGATTGCAGCTAGGGGCCGAAGGCACGATGCAAAGAACCTTAAGTAATGCCTACAGTGCACCGCATGAGGTGCACTGACGGCAGTACCCCCCTACGGGAATTATATTCGTAGAGCTCATCATATAAACTTTTGCTTAATCCTCTAAAAACATTAAAAATAAAAAAAATTACACACAAGCAAATAAAAGGGAGCGGCAGGAAATGTAAGTGAATCCGTTTCTTTGTTATCCGGGGATGGAACGATAAAATTTAAACGACATTCGTAAACAGTTGCCGGAGAAAACATTATCAGCAACAATAAAGTTCAAAAGTGTGAATAAAATTTATATTAACAATACCCTGTCACTTTAAAGGCTACTTGAGTTTTGTCGCCGGAAACAAATTAAATCTTAAGTGAATGTTTTTTTTTTTTTATAGAACTTCTCTCCACAAATGAACAAAAAGCACGGTGGGGTGAGTTATGATGGATATATCGAAATATAAACAGCAAAACGGAAAGACAATAACTTTGTTAGGGTCCTCTTGATCTGAAAAGTGAGCTGCTTGTCGGTTATGTCTATGAATCTTAGATGTTATCTGAGGTCTACTTCCAAATCAATGTAATGAAAGTACAAGGGGAAGCTGGCAATTGTATAAAAAAATATATTGTTTTGAAACTACTGGAAAGAAGTATTTGATTTTTGTTTATAGAACTAGTGTTTGTTTAACAATCAAAAGCCTTTTCACGGGAACCGAAGCCACTTTAGAAATAAAGCTGACGTTATCTCTTTAGGAAAAATTTTTTTAACTTGCAAAGCATGGGTTTGGCTAAATTATTTTTAGCAATTAAGATAATTAAACAAAAACTTCATTATCTAGACTTTAAGTAAACCCTTTCTCTATATTATGCTTGCTCCAACAGATTGCCAAAGGGTATCAACCTATAATAACCTGGGTGGTTTCTGCTACGTGAGAGGAGTGGATCCTTGTAACGGTTCGGAATTCAGAAGAGGTTGTTCCGGCAGAGACTGCGCCCTCTGTGTTACAAGTGAGGAAACTGCCGAGTTACCAAAGAGTTTTTTGCACCTCGTTTATATTTCTCAACTGCATCAGTCAAAAATGTTGCATTTATATGATAGATTTTGTATCTTGTTTTCACTGAAGCATTTCTTTCATAGAATTCACCTAAAACCCAAGTAAGTTCAATTTCCAGCTATTCAGGAGGTTGTTTGAATGACTGATTTATGGTTACTAAAACAAATGTTGTAATGCCAGTTTTAGTAATCACAAATCACTCAATCAAGCAGCCTCCTGAACAGCTGGAATTTAAAGTTACTCAGACTGTAGGTGAATTCTGATAACATCTTCCTTCCATGCAGATACCTCCATCTGCTTGGCGAAGCCAGCCTGCTCGGACGCTAACGGATCCTGTGTTAAGAACTTGTCACAATGCGATAGACTCATCAATGAAATGCATTGCCACGGAGATGGATGCGCTTGCTGCAAGGATGGATGTGAGTTGATGAAGGATTACAGAAGGATGTAAAAGAAAATTCAGTAAAGTAGTATATATATATAATTATAGATAGTCTTTAGTAAGAGTATATTATTGACCACACGTTCTTTGAATAGTCAATGATACTCAATGAACGCAGGTTCATATTTGGAGAGTCACTAGCGTAAAGCAAAGAGATATCCATTTAATTTTGTATCTTCATTAGTAAAAGAATAAAAATAGATGGAGAAAGTTGACTTGAGCGGCCGACCCTGCTATACGGTGGGATTAATAAGGTCGAAAGAAGGAGAAAAGTAGTAAACGCGAATAAAAGTATGCTATAACAATTAAATTTATATAATTATACTTGCTTACTACATTAGATTTCTTCCTCTCTCTCTCTCTCTCTCTCGAGAAAAAAATCACGCAATCATTAACGAGCATTTTCCCTTCGAGATTAAAAAATAACATCGCCTTATCACTTTCTTCATGTATGGTGAAATAAAATTCTAATTCGAAATGGAGCAAAATGAATATAAGTAACTACTGAAAATTGAAGATTTCCACTAATACAAACCTCAGTTAACAGAGAATTCAAATTCTAATATGCAAGGACGGGCCAACAATAGAGTGACTATCTCTCAATTACTCTTTTCGCCTGCATCATGGCAACACAGGCCAGCGTCAACCAGAATGCGAGGAAGTGGGAGGATATTGCTTGGCAACAGAGCAGAGACACAGGTGTCCTGGAACCAAGTTCAACCTCGGGTGTCTCGGTACCAACTGCTTCTGCTGCGTTCCAGGTTACAAATTTATACATCTGTGTTGCCCTATTTTCATCACTTTTTCATGGACAATAGAAGTCTCCAGAGTTTATATATATACACACACATATGTATATGGATATAGATATATATATATATATATATATATATATATATATATATATATATATATATATATAATATATATATTCTTATAATATATTTTTCCCATTTTATATCTTCTTTTAACGTGCCTAAATTTTTTCCCATTTGTATGGGGTATATATATATATATATATATATATATATATATATATATATATATATATATATATATATATATATATATATATATATATATATATATATATAGATATATATACAGTATATATATATATATATAGATAGATATATAGATATATATATACTGTATTATATATATAATATATATACATATATATATATAGATATATACATACTGTATATATAATATATATACATACATATATATATATATCTGTATATATATATATATAATATATATATATATATATATATATATATATATATATATATATATACTGTATATATAAGTAGGATGAAGAATGATATATGAGGTAAACCAGATGAAAAGAGTATTAGCGTCAAAGATATTATATTGGAAGAGTAAATGAGCGGTATGCAAAATCCAAGGGCGTAATCACAGTAGTGGTAGAGGTTTAGTAAAAGAAGAACGACGACTCTGATTTGTAGTTACAACAAGACAGAAGAAACGATCATGTGGCAGTCTACATGAGGATGAAAAGGTGTAGTCCGAGCAAGTACAGTAAGCCATAAAGAATGTTGTTCTTTCGGAAAGCTCATGGAGAGGGAAAAGTTAATGAGTAAATGGATCTTGGAACACGTGATGCAAGTAGAGAAATACTACATAGAATCTAGCCCTGTGTTGAAGAGCTGTTGAATATGGGAGACAGAATATGCAAGTGTGGAAGAGGTTAGTGCAAATTTGAGAAGCTGAGCAGAGGTGACTATTGAGGTTGCCAGGGCAATTAAGGTGAAGATTAGAGACGGCGGTACGTTGGTGAGTGTGAGAAAGTGGCTCACCATGTTGTGCAAGGTATGTGTAGATGAGGGAAAAGCTAAAAAGAAATGAGTTGGCGGACTAATTCCTCTGGTGTATTATGGTAGACGTGATAGAGGTGCTTGTAAGAATTACTGGTAATAATATTACTTTAGCAATCTGTGGTGATGTTTGGTAGGATTTTTATTGAGAAAGTACGACAGATGACTGGTTTATTAGGAGCTATGCTATATAAGGACAAACAACTTAAAGTTATATATATATGTGTGTTTGTGTGCATGTGCATGCACGCAATCGATTTCCACGCACAAGCATCACCTTGGTTCTCTTGGTTAATATAGCCATAACTCTAGATTTCACATTTTATATTTTTATTGGCCTTTTAGAATTGATCTCCTTTTCCAGATACCAGGGAGTGTATTGAAAAACAGGGTTGCTTAAATAAGGATGGATACTGTCTGAAAAAGGCAAATTGGACCCTCTGTGACAAGGAGATAGATTCTTTCTTCTGCCTTGGAGACGACTGTGCCTGCTGTAGGGAGACGAGTAAGTTCCCATTTTATACCTACAGCTACTTCAGGAATGAATAAAGATTTCATAGATCAGGTCATCTTGGCTCAAATATCTTATCATGAGAATCTTATGACAAAAAATAATCCATGCAAAGCATAAATTTAAGTCCTGAAAATGGTAGCAAACAATATTCTGCAGTTTGATGTCCGCCTCTGGAAACCATTTTTTTTTCTGACATTGCCAGCGTTTCCGCATTTTATTAATACCATTAAAAGAGTTAGAATTGATTCCAGGAAAATAGCTCCATGGGGCATTTTAAATCTGACCGTGGAGGGAAAGACCGAGTTATAAAACCAGACATTTCAAGGACTGTAGATTTTCTTAATGTGGGATTGCTTTTCCTTACCAATATTTTTGGTTAGCTTTCAAAATCAATACATTTTGAGGCTTAACTGTAATAAGATGACCAACTGCTTGTATATTTAGTTGATGCCAATTTAGTTACCATGGAATTATCTTGGTAGGTTACCTTCACTTTTGACTCGAATCCATGTTACTCATGAAGTTTTACTTAACCAATGTAAACAAAGTTTACTACATTAACTTTTTTACAGCACAGATAATCACCAATTCTAAACTTATTTTCTTACCTGTTTAAACTGAGTAAATATAATATTGGCCTGAAATCTGTTCAGAATAGCGTACTCTTTGTAATCACCACCAGAGTGCTCACGTAATGGCACGTGCGAAGATCAGGGAGGTTATTGTTTTAGAAATAAGACATATGACTGGAAACAACATGCCTGCGAGGGTCAACAAGTTCCTGGTGGTTGTGGAGACTCTGATTGCATCTGCTGCATACCTGCTGCAGGTAAGAAAAACAATTACTGGTCTGGAATTTAAAATTATTCCAGAATAGGCAAAGAACAGAAATAGGGAGTGGGGCTCTTTAGACAGTTAGAGTTGCAAAACTTACCAGTACTTAATTTTTCTCCAAATAGAATTGTATTATCAGGTAGCAAGTTCTATATTATAATTATCACTCGTCTATTTGGAGCGGTATCTTGAAGTGTTTCTTTCATGATTAAGACCAGACAGATTTGGCAAGTGTTTGATTATTTTAGGTAAAAGTAACATTACCTTTTCTTTCTGCTTATAACTTGAAAGAGTTGACTTAGTGCAGCCGAGTCTACTGAATTTATTACAGTGAACTTCGTAGGTTCACTTTATAAAACAACATACCCTATTAAGATTGAAAATTTTTCAAAAGAATTACTAATTTTATCTTGGTTTTTATAGGTAAATAAGCCGAAGCACGGCCATGCTACTGCTTACCTAGGTGGAGGACTTTCAGAACAACCAAGAAGCTGCAATGTGTTCATTTCTTATTTCTTCCATGGAACCGACACGTTAATCGATTTCCTGTTTCTGTCTTCTAAATCGCAGCAGTTAAGCTACTGAAGGGTCCAACGATTTAATGCGAACTCCAAGATCTAACTCAAGATTCGTATAGTGTCTACATAAAGTTACTGTAATTTGACTCAAATACATTTCCCTACTGCTTCCATGACTTGTTTTCCTATCCTTATTAAACAAACCTCTCGATTGTTGAAGCATACAACCCACTATAATTGAAGACTGACTTTTGGCCCCCGTGACAACTCTTACAGCGGGATTAATAGAAAACATGCCGTTGTTCATTCACTCCAGGGTTATCTGTTACTAACAAGGCAGGGAAGTCAATTTTTCGTAGATCACACACCAACTGACCTAGAATCTGAGCTACTTCAGTTTTTTCTTCTTTTTTTGATAGTATGAACATCAGTGTCAGTGCAGTATTACGAATTCTCTTAATAATAATGATAGTAGTAATAATAATAATAATATCTCGGAAGAAGATTCTCTCAAACAAGCTTCATTGAACAAAACGGCCGTCTGGATGCCTCTGAGTCTGCATTGTAGTTTCTCAATCGAGAGACTGAGAAACCACAGTACAAACTCAGTGGCATTCAGACGGCCGTTCTGTTCAATGAAATAATAATAAAAAAAAATAATAATAATAACAGGAGCAGAGGACAGAAGAAGACAAAATAATAATAAAAAAATAATAATAATAATAACAGGAGCAGAGGAGAGAAGAGGACAAAGTGCGAGAGACAAAGAAGGGATGTATTTCAATTCGTAATGCAGTAAACCTCACCATAGTGATAGTGGAGTTTGATGCCACTTACAGAAAAAAAAGTTACATAATATGAGTACGGTACTACAAAAAATAACGATAAAGATAATTCACCTTTCTGATCATTATTTCCCAGAAAGGAAGAACATATATTTCAAGATGTTACAACGGCGAAAATTTTGAAAGTATACATAAATCCATACTTATGCACTCACGTGGAAACATATACATATGTGTGTGTCAGTGTGTGTGTGTGTATATATATATATATATATATATATATATATATATATATATATATATATATATATATATATATATATATATATATATATATATATATACATAATATATATATATATATGTATATATATATATATATACATACGTATATATATATGTATATATATATACAGTTATATATATATATATATTATATACATACATATATGTATATACATATGTACACACACACATATATAATATACTTATATACATATATTTATAAATATATATATATAAATGCGCTTACGTTACGTGGAAAAACATTAGTATTCTTTGACAGTGATGTAGGCCGGCAATAGCTTCAGTTTACGTGCATCGATTAAACGAACTAAAGCTGAAATTATAGGAGTAATTACAACTCTGTTCTGGAATTCTTAATTATCTCTCTCTCTCTCTCTCTCTCTCTCTCTCTCTCTCTCTCTCTCTCTCTCTCTCTCTCTCTCTCTCTTCTCATATCGTTTTAATTTTATATAGTTTTTATCTATCGATCTATTTATATATTATTATATATATATATATCGATATATATATATATATTATATATATATATGTGTGTGTGTGTGTGTGTGTGTGTGTGTGTAGATATGTATACGCATTTTTATACATTCAACCATTTATTTAGCTGGTATTCAGAGCAAATTGAATTTGATATCAATGGGATATTTATGATTTAATACTTTACCAGAATGATAATGTTAAGTGTACAAATAGCAGAATAAACCCACTTTATAGAATTAGATAATGATAAAAGAAAATCATATAAAAATAATTAACTGAATTTTATGTTTATATTGCAAACCGTTAGTGATGAACTATTAACTGACCCTGGTTATCCTTTGAGTGAAGTAAAATATTCATAATATGGGTCTGGTACCCTGAGAAACTTAGATCTTTATCAGCATTATTAGCAACTGTACATTGAATTGTTTGATGACAGGATTTTAGAAATAATGCACTATGATTGTATAAAATTAGACAGACACACACCCATATCTATCTATCTATCTATCTATCTATATATATGTGTGTGTAGATATGTATACACATATTTATACATTAAACTATTTATTTAGCTGGTATTCAAAGCAAATTGAATTTGATATCAATGGGATATTTGTGATTTAATACTTTACCAGGATGATAATATTAAATGTACAAACAGCAGAATAAACCCACTTTATAGAATTAGATAATGATAAAAGAAAATCATATAAAAATAATTAAATGAATTTTATATTCATATTGCAATCCGTTAGTGGTGAACTATTAACTGACCCTGGTTATCCTTTGAGTGAAGTAAAATATTCATAATAAAGGTCCGGTACCCTGAGAAACTAAGGTCTTTATCAACATTATTAGCAAATGTACATTGAATTGTTTGAGGACAGGATTTTAGAAATAATGCACTATGAGGTGTGTATAATTAGACATACACACACACCCATATATGTATCTATCTATATCTATATATATATAGATATATATATATTTATACATTAAATATTTATTTAGCTGGTATTCAAAGCAAATTGAATTTGATATCAATGGGATATTTGTGATTTAATACTTTACCAGGATGATAATATTAAATGTACAAATAGCAGAATAAATTACTTTATAGAATTAGATAATGATAAAAGAAAATCATATAAAAATATATGAATTTTATATTCATATTATCCGTTGTGGTGAATATTAACTGACCCTGGTTATCCTTTGATATAAATATTCATATAGGGTGAGAGAGTAAGGTCTTTATCAACATTATTAGCAAATATACATTGAATTGTTTGATGACATATTTATAAATAATGCACTATGAAGTGTGTGTAATTAGACATATATATATATATATATATATATGTATATATTATATATATATATATATACTATAAACAAAATCTGGACACATTCCAAAACAACAATTTTGATTAATCAATGCAATATATATAAGATCACATATAAATGTGACTCTACTCTATATGTATCGAAACTCACGGACAAAATCTGGACACATTCCAAAACAACAATTTTGATTAATCAATGCAAATTTCGAAGATCACACTTAAATGTGACTCTATTCTACGTGACGTTTAAAACCTGAGAACATATGAGTATGATTACCATCAGAATCTACCAATTACAGCGGGCCGTGTATCTACGCATGCGCAGAAGACCGTAAGGCCTAAATGAAAAAAGTTATAAAAACCTAGTTCACGGATATGCTTGTCTCCTGTATCTGGTATCTCTCACAGAGCAAAGGTGCCGGATTAGATTTCTTCTTCTTTAGAGAAGTCTACAGATTCCGCAGAAGATTATAGCATCAGCCATCGAAGCCACCAAAATGAACACAATCCTTGGGTCCTCTCTCTTCTTCCTGCTCTTTGTGGCTTACCAGACAAGGGTATTTATATGAATGTAAAATGTCTGCAGTTATACATACTTAAAACACTGGTAATTCCTGAACGATCTCATTTTAATTGGAAACAACATTCCTAATATTCTTTCCTCCGCGTTTTTCGTTATTCGTAGTAATTGCCTAAACACAGCGGGTATAACGAAAATTCAGCAATTATTGAAAATGTCCTCAGTTTCTCTTATCGTGTTTCCAATTCCGTTTTCCCGAAGGTCAGTTGATGTTTCCTTCCAGTAAAGATAACGATCACATTCTATGTACTGAAGGTTGTGCTGAGTGAGCACTAGACCAGAAAACAGGGAAGCATAAAATACAACTGCTGTTTTAAAAGTTAATTCAGGGAATTTACAATTTACTGTTGAAGACCTGCTGATTTCAATTACCATATCACTAATTTACGATAAACAGAAAGAGGAGAAAATGGGTCTTGCTAACTGATCTCTTTTCTTCGCCTCTCTGCAGGTAGAAGCAGGTGAGTGTAATCAACGGAGTCTGAGCTGGTGCTTCCGTCACTTTGTAAGTATGAAAGTCCAGTTTACCGAGTGATGAGATTGCCCCTTCACCTACAGAAGAACCCATCACATTCTTGGATGATATATCTTTACTGACAAATTGTTTCAACGTAATTACTATAATGAAGTAACGGAAAGAAAATGATTATGAGACGAGTCAATTCTAGTAAGGTTACTCAAAGTTTCAGGCTCATAGGTTCGTGGTGTCTTCCTTGTGATTTCTAAAATGTCTGACACTAGTTACAAGTTAAAAGGCATGAAGAAATGAATGTTTATCATACGATGTCACACCATAATTCTTCAGCTAATTCAACGTTTTAGCAACAGTGTTTTAACAAAGCTCTTCCTCCCTCTGCATTTGCTCAAACAGCTTGCCAAAGGAAACCGGGCTATGCTCAACTGCTCGGTTACTGCTACAGGAGAGACCTTTCGTCTTGCAACGGCTTGGTGTTCAAAGGTGGCTGTTATGGCCGGAGGTGCGCTCTTTGTATTGCAGGTAAGGGAAACGTATACAACCTTTTACACAGCTGTTTGGCGACAGTCTCAGTACATTCTGATATGCGCTAATAAGAAAAAGGTGGACAAAGAGAGAGGAAAAGAAAGTCTTGCAAAGCTTAAATAAACACAAGTGTAATATATAAATACAGATACATACATATATGTAATTTGTGTATGTATATATAAATATATATGTATATATATTTGTATATATATATATATAATATATATATATATATATATATATATATATATATATATATATATATATATATATATATATATATATATATATATATATAGTATATAGTGTGTCTGTTAAGTCACAAGGGATAGATACACGGATGGATACATGCCTACGTGCATGTGCATTTGGAAAGCAACAAGGAATGAGAAAAAATCATGATACTGGGGTTCCACGCAGAAGACTGGTCAAAAAAATTTTTTTTTTCTTCGGTTAACAGAGGGCCGATCTAAGTACGTAGCAGATTGCCGCTTAAAAGTGGCATTTTTTTTTTTCTTCCAGATACGACTGTGTGTGTCCCCAAACCGAGTTGTACATCACATAGTGGAACCTGCCTGAAATCGAAAGATTGGGCCACCTGCGACAAAGAGGTAGACTCCAAGTTCTGCGTCGGTACCGACTGTGCCTGCTGCAGGAACAAGAGTAAGTCTCCTGGTCGATTCTTCTTTTGTGTGTGTGTGTTTTTTTTTTTTTTTTTTTTTGTACCGAAAACCCTGACAGACCTCGCCGGCTGAACTTCGGTGTCATGTTGTAAGAGAATTTCGTGACGCCTTTATTTCGCTGTAACATAAACTTTGGTCCAGCTGAGATCAGTAACTAATGATGCTTACGTATGCCCCTGCTAATTCAATTCATTGTTTCCAGTTTTTTCATTTCACTATAACATCGTTAAAAGAGGAGAAGTTAATAGGAAATCAAGGAAAACTGTCACAGATATAAATAAAAAAAAACTGACCTGCAGCCCAGGTGTGTGCTAAAGGTCTACGGTGACTGACGAGATAAGCAGGCCATATGGTGGGTCAGATAATTGTTAAATGCATGCTTGCGAGAATAGATAAAGAGTGGAATTTCAATGATACAGATGGAAAAGTAGATACAAATACAAAACCATGAAATATAAAAATCTTGAGATTAATTACGGGTGTTCGAAACATCCCGCTATGTGCCATTATAATTTCAACTCAATAAAAGGTAAGTAGTAGACTATCTCATACAAATGCATAAGTAGAGAAGTAAAAACCAGCAGTAGTAAGATTTTTGAGAGTTAGAGCAATATCTTTTGTGAATATCGAAGCAAAGGTAAACAAGTTTACACCTACGGGATAAAGAGATAACAAGAGTAAAATGTTCTACTTTCCATTTGGGTAACCTACGGCAGCGTTTCAATGAGAGACGATAGTGACCTACTGAACATATTAATTAGTTGGCTAAACCCCTCAAGCTACACTCGAAGGTTGGCTTTCTCCATGTAACAGTTCTCAATATATAATATATATATATATATATATATATATATATATATATATATATATATATATATATATATATATATATATACAAATATATATATTATATATTAAATATAAATATATATATTATATATATAATATATATATATATATATATATATATATATATATATATATATATATATATATATATATATATTATATATTTATTTATATAGGTACATAAACATTTATATACACACACACACACATATACACATATATATATACATATACTATATAATATTTATACATATGTTATATATATATATATAATCAATTTATATATATGTTATATATATATAAATATATATATATATATATATATATATATATATATATATATATATATATATATATATATATATATATATATATACACACATATATATATATATATACAAATACACACATTATGTACATATATATATCATATTCATATATATATATACATAAACATTTATATATATACATAGATATATAATCATATATTTATATATATATATATATATAAATATATATATATATATATATACATACATATATATATATATATATAATATATACATATATCTAATATACATTTATATATATAGCTCATCCAAAAGGATTACACAAGAAAAGTTGGGCGGTGATTCCCAACAATGAAATATCTGACCTTTCATATCACGTAAAAGTAGAACGATAATGACTAATTCCAAAACTATTTCTTGCAAAGATGAAAGTCACTAATGCCAAAGAAATTATCATGACTTGAAATCTGTCCAAACTTAGAAATACTTTGACTTACGCATAATTCGTCATCTTCACTCAGTATGCGTCCGTGATGCTACGTGCAAAAATCAGGGAGGTTACTGCTTCAGGAGGAAGGCATATGCTTGGAAGCAACACGTCTGCAATGGTAACGTGGTTGCAGGAGGCTGTGGGTCCGCTCAATGTTCCTGCTGCGTTCCAGGTAAGAAGAACGATTCACTTCAAGGAAATGATACCCGGTTTGAATGTTGGCAGAAATATATATATATATATATATATATATATATATATATATATATATATATATATATATATATATATATATATGTATGTGTGTGTGTGTGTGTGTGTGTGTGTGTGTGTATATATATATATATATATATATATATATATATATATATATATATATATATATATATATATATATATATATATATATATGATATATACAGAGATATATATAGAGAGAGATAGATATATCTGTATACATATTGATATATACAGAGAGAGAGAGAGAGAGAGAGAGAGAATGGTTATGCTTTTAAATCAGATATGTTAACTGCTGGCGCATTTCTTAATTTTTTTGTTTCCTTTTATTTTTCACTCTTTGAAAATGACATACAGTGGTAGGCTAGCTGGAATGTTACCTTCAAGTAGTTCTTTCACAATTAAAAGACAATAGCTCTCTCAGAATCTTAGGTCATTTAACGAAAAGAGCATGCAGGTACATTATTTTTGCCTCTTCATGAATACGAAAAATGTTATTTAATTACTTCTAATTGCTTACTGTGAATCATAAACGTACTGCTTAAAACTTATGACTAATCCTATCTTGGTTCTTCATACAGCAACAGTGGTGCCACAACCAAAAATCTTCCAAGAGCTCAGTGCTTAGATCGTCACTACAGATGGCTGTCAGAAGCCTTCCCCCCTGGAGGCGGTACTTTTAATTCATTCACTATTCAACTTTTTATTATATGACATGCGGCAGTTACTGTTGCTGAAATGTCAAGTGATTTGAAACCATTTTCCAGATGCAACTCAAGATTTGTAACTGCCTCCACATGGAATGTTATGTTTACAATTGGCCTCAAATACATCTCCTTTCTGCATGCATGCATTTTTTTCTTATCCTTGTGAAACTAACTCCTCTGGCTGGGGGATAAAAACGGCGCACTGTATAAATACTTAATCCAAGTGCATCTCATAAATGATCTTGTTTGCTGCCGCCTAAACTTATTCATAACTTGCAGTAATTGACACTAATTCACAGACATCACAACAAAACTGTTACGTTGCCCAGGTCACACAAAGGTAGTTCTGCTGCAGCAAGGATGCTCATAGTTCGACTGAAAATAAGTTCACCAAAGATGTACAGTTCACAGAAAGTATCACACCTCTGTTGCACCGCGGCAGTGGCTAAAGTGAACTTTTAGGCAACATAAAATCCAAGCAGCTAGTAGACAGAACAATCTCGAGATACTAAGACGAGAACATTGCTGCAAAATGGTCCATTACAAATTAAGTCAACATGAGAATGTTTCAAAGTTCATCTTTCAGCAAACGAAATACAAGATTAGGTGTTAGTCTACTGAGAAAATGGCAAAATTTCACTTGAAAGGGTAATGTTGAGAATCTGGTGTTTTTTCACTGTTTCAATATTATAAGTGTATGGAGACTCAGGAAATGCCGGGTGACACCTTGTCACCATTGGGGATTTTTTTAAACGACCGAAAGTAAAATAATCGTTTTTGGCACAATTTTTAGATTTGCTCTAATATCATGTAAATTTTTTCTATGAAATGTATTTACTAAATAGCTCATAAACATTCGGAATGCGTTTGATATGCGTTAAAAATTATTATTATGAATTCAGTAATTCACAGAACTACAGATTATAATTTTTCTTTTTCAGATTTTATGATAAGGTGAAATTTACGAAGACACTTGTAGTATACGGATTACTTTTAAGAACTTGAGATAAAGGTGGGTTCATGAGTCTTTTTATGAATTATCAGCTGTTTGTTCTTTAGTTTAAATATTACCATATTGTTAAATATATCGCTAATATAGGATACATTTGTTCATCTTTCTCTTTGTAACTTATTTCGTATATCAGCTAGTGAATTATCACCATTCAATTCTTCATGAGCAACAAATTTCAGAGAAAAATACAATTCTTTTCCAGGATGATGGATCATCCCTTTTGTAAAGGCACTTCAACTGATATTAAGGAAACATCAACAAAATGAATTATAAAAGCAAGTAAAAAGAGAGGTGATGAATTTATTGTATCAAAGCTTGGATCCAGATACAACAGCGGAATCTTATAATGACTGTATCTCAACTTATACATTTCTCTGCATATCGCCCGATATTTTAAGAAACATCAGAGGCAATCACCCATTACCCCAACTTCCCCTAAGAGAAAGAAAAGAAAAGAAACAAGGCAATTCATATCTAAAGGACATTGCATATTTTGTGGATATGACGGTCAATTACACCTGATCCACGCCATCCTGAAAGGTGGGACAAGGCGTCATTATGCCGCACATCAGACCGTTTTGATACAGAGAAAACTTTTAAAGAAGCTATATCAGATGTTTGTAAATTGCGTAATAATCAGTGGGGCTATCAAGTAGAACTTAGACTAAGTTGAGCAACAGCAGATCTTCATGCTGCAGATGGCGATGCCACCGAAAATGCTATCAAAAGTTTGTTAAACCAAAACACTGTAAAAGATATGACTGACATGGATAATACTGCTGCACTACATGGTTGTATAACTGAGATGAAAAGAGACTATTCCCAGATATGGAATTCAGTTAATCGTCAAGTTTATATTGCCCATGGTAGAAAGCTTCAGCGCCGTCAGTTTAAGAACTCCATTATGGATATTTTAGAAAATGAGTACGTAGTGCTGTCCGCTTATAGTTACGCTAGTATTATTATTCATAAATCATCTGCAAGTTATCTCATAAAACTATCAAAAGATGAAGACAATGATGATGTTCAAACAGCTGTAAAAACTATTGCTCCCACATTTGTAAATGAATGCAAAGAGAATATACCAGATAAAGAGTGCTATAAAAGCCGTCTCAATAATGATATAGCTTCTGCACCAGTCCGTGAAACCTTGCCTTGCGCACTACAAAATATATCTAAAAAATTAGATAAAGAAGCACTGCCTTCAATAATGATAGGAAACATCATCACCACCATTGTCACAAACATATATACTCCACTTAAGGTGGCCCTTGGGGAATTGCTGCGCACTCCTTCTATGATTGATCCAAAGGCTAATTTCAAGGTCTGTGCACCATAACATGAAGTTATACACTTCAAAGCATCTGCTGCTGTTGCAACTGCCAAAAAGAATTCTGAGGGTACAAGAGAGTCATGAGCCAAGTCAAGTAGTAGAAAATACAAACTTAGTACGACCAGCCCTCTCCCTAGCCAAAGTGTGACTCTCTCCGTCACCAAAGTTCTTCGTTGGGCGAGCGGGTTCCGTTCTCAGCTACCACTCTGTTGGCCGCGAGTTCGAAAATCGACCAAAAATGAAGAATAAGAGGAATTTATTTCTGGTGATAGAAATTCCATTTCTTATTCAAAATGGTTCGGAACCACAATAAGCTGAGGTGCACGTTGCTAGGTAACCAATTAGTTCTTAGCCACGTAAATAAATCTAATCCTTCGGGCCAGCCATAAGAGAGCTGTTAATCAGCTCAGTGGTCTGGTTAAACTAAGATACACTTAACTTAACTTCTCCGTCACCAAAAACAAAATTCAGGTCAGCAGTACATTATTCAGAGACTGGCAGAGAAAGTTGTACAAAGAAATCCCAAAAATAAGCTGAAAGTCACTGGGCATATTTCCAAACATTTTACTCTTATTCAAAATGGTCAAGAGGAACAACATAAGGACCTTCACAGCACTGAAGAAGAAGCTGAAGTCATAATAATCCACCAGCTCCTCTATTTAACAAAGGCTGGAGTTGATAATATCATCATAATATGTAATGATACTGATGATTTGCACTTTTATTACACTATTACCACAAGCATAACCTAAATTGTATAGTAATGATGCAAGCTACTTCTGGGGGACATAGTCAAATAAACGTCAAAGCTCCTGTTGAAAAACACCACCTCATAGTTTCAAACATTTTAGCAGCACATCCTTTATCTGGTTCGACACAACATCACAACTGGACATCGAATAGGAAAGGCAAACTGTTGGAAATGTCTGAAGGCAAAGATACCAGATTACTGGGCTTGGTTGATATCAATGCAACTTTGTCAGATGTCCACAACAAACTACTGCATTTATGTTCACGCTATTCGGAATACAGTGTCAAAACCCTCTGACACTATGTCTGACGTTGTTTTGTCAGTATGGCAGTTCAAAAAATGTTCTGAACCAATACTAAGTTGATAGGAGCTGAAGTTAAAGACACTGCCTCCAACAGCAGCTATTCTTAAAAACATTTTATAGATACCATGTTAAATGGTGTTACCTACAGGCTTTCCAGTTTGATGGAAATGTAATTGATGATAACCAATCCATCTTTAGGGAGATTGACTATGGAGGCTTTTTTGAATATTTTACTTTTCTGGTTCCAGTTATCCGTTCGAAAAGGAGACTGTTATACCTGTAGCACAAGAAAATGTCAAAAAATTTGGAATCTCAACATTACCACTTCATGTGGAATTTTCAGTAGACTATGTGACAATAAACTGTGGAAATAACTGAAATTTGCCTTCATTACTACATTGCACAATGCTTGACAGTAAATTTGATCAAGGCGCACTACTGAAGAAATTCTTTTTGTCAAAAAGCAAATAAGCACTCACACGTTTTTCACGCACTAATTTAAACAAAAACTGTTTAGTAGTGAGTTTCCTGATTCAACTCGAACTTCTGAAGATGGTGCTCATGAAAGAGAAAGGTCCCAATCATGAATTGTGATTATCAAGAAAAGTTCAGACAATTTATAATTCTTCTTCGGAATAAATGAACTATAGAAATTATCATTAACACAATTCCTCAAGTCTGATCGTTCACTGTTCACGTTTTTGCTGATACTCAACCTCCATATTTCCTCGTCTTATTTCTGTTTGTTTACTTTTATCAACATTTTGGGTGTTCAGAATACTTCACATAATTCACAAACATCCTGGAGGGATGACAGATATCAAATGACTAAATCTCCTCACAAGAAATTAAGAAGATTATTTACATGTTATCAGTTCCTTTCTTCATCGCAATTGCCAAAGCTTTATGTTGGTATGAACCGTCCATTTCGAATCTATTCTCTCAATGGCGTTCTGCTCGGAAGAAGGTCCATGGATATGAAGCTGCCTACCCCCTTTTCTTTTTCACCGCAAACCTAGGTAACTTGGTCAAAATTCCTATCCTGCCACGGGAATAACGGTGACCTACAAATCGGAAAGCCCAAAAAGGTCAACTGCTGACGAAAAGTGGATGCCATTCATCACATGGTTGTGGATGACAGAAGTTTGGCTACCCAACTGACAGCTGAAACCAAAGACAACATTGCTGGCTCAGTACACAATATTTTGATTGGCTTCCTGGGGATGAGTAAGCTGTCTGTAAAGCGGGTGTTATTGATGTTGATACCAAAGTGAAAGCTTCCAGGATATTTTTGATTCGTATCCAGCCCATTCCATACAATATCCGTATGAGATAAGTAACCCAGCTAGAGATTCAGAGCTAGCTGAGGATATCGTAAGGTTTTCCACCTTCCTAAATATTCTTCGGTTGATGCTGTCTGTGTTTTGGTCTTTTGAGCGGTTTATCATATTAGACTATTTGAAATAAGGTCAAAACAATAGCGGGGAGCTAAACTCATCGCAAGTGCGGCATTTGAAAAAAAAATCAATCAAGATAAAGCCCCCAAGAAACCTGCAAACAGGCGAGCCGTTGCGCCAGGACAAAGAACCTGTCCCAGGGGCAAAAATAAGTAATTTTAGCTTTGAATTGTTGTCTCCTACCCCTTTCTTAGCCAAGCTTGTACCGTCTCATTCCTAAACTCAACTTTCACTTGAGTTGCCACCATTTCGGGAGCAAGAGCTAAGTCCACAACGTGGTGGCAACACATAAACATTGGCAGATGAGTGTGTTTAAGAAATGCCTTTTTTCTGTAATACTTTTTATGCGTTCAGCCGAGAACTTTTGAAAAACACTCGTGACGATTTGAAAGTTAGCCCGTTAGACCAAATCAGTCAGTCAGTCAATTTAATATTAAAGTTAATATTCATAATTAAATAAAAGCTTCCATAACTTCTCCCACATGAGATTGATATTTCTTGGACGATTTTGCCCTTCTTTATTTTGCTTTCCAGCGAAGTCCTCTATTCATATGGCTGTAGCTGCTGCTGATAATGATGATGTAACTTTCATTACTAAGGAAACAGTGCACACAATTCCATGAAGCAATCAAAACCAAAGCCTAAAATCAGCATTTCCGGAAAAAAAAATATTCCTCCATAATTTAAACTAAAACATATATATTGATAATTGCTATAATCAGGGGATTGTTTGAAATGTAGAACTGGATCCGTGCCAAGGATAAATCGAATACTAAAATGGCCAATTCATCTTACACCCCCAAAATCATAAATGCCATACCTTTTCCGACATGATAGTTTTATCATTTCGGCGATAATATCAAATATAAAAAAGAAATAGTAATGCTTAAAGTAGGCATCTTCACTATTTGGAATATGAAAACAAAACTGCTGTTACTGCTACTGCTGCTACTACTACTACTACTACTACTACTACTATTGTTGCTGCTACTGCTGCTGTTACTACTACTACTACTACTACTACTACTACTACTAATAATAATAATAATAATAATAATAATAATAATAATAATAATAATGATGACAGTGCCTATAATAAGTTTTATATTCGCATATTTTCATACCCTGTTGCTTTCCCTACTGGAGCTACTTACCTGAAGCATTTCCTCCTAGGCTAAAAAATAGTAGTATTTAGAGGACACTAAGTTCAATAACCATAATTTCCATTTGAAGGAAGAGAATATACGCATTTGTCAGACGAACCGGAACGTGAATTTTAAAAAGATGTAAAAACAAGTGTACATGAATCTAAAACTTCAATTCTCATTCACTAAAATACGAGTCAGAAAACGCCACATATTGCAGAACTAATTGAGTGTACTAATTAAGAAACTGCCTGAAAGGGTAGGATTGATTACTGCTCTATTTTGTAAGTCATACGATACATTACCCTCTGCCTGTCTGTCTCCCGTTCTCTTCTTATTTTGCTTATGTATATGTATATGTATATGTATATGTGTGTATATATATATATATATATATATATATATATATATATATATATATATATATATATATATATATATATATATATAAAAGTATACATGCTCAAGGAAATGTGACGTCTCGCAGCAACTTCTCTCGTACGGACAAAATCTGGATACTTTCCAAAACAGCAATTTTAATCAATAATTGCACACTGCGACGATCACACTTGAATGTACTGTACCACTACAGTACACTACTTCACATTTAAAATCTAAGCACATGTGACTACGCCTGCCGTCGAAATCTACCAATTACAGCGGTCATGTATCTACGCATGCGCACAAGATGCTAAGGACAAACTGAAAGTACTATAAAAACCACGTTCGAGGATATGTTTGTCTTCTGTTTCTGGTGTCTTTCACACAGCAAAGGTGCCGGATTAGATTTCTTCTTCATTAGAGAAGTCTACAGATTCCGCGGAAGATTATAGCATCAGCCATCGAAGCCACCAAAATGAACACAATCCTTGGGTCCTCTCTCTTCTTCCTGCTCTTTGTGGCTTACCAGTCAAGGGTATTTATATGAATGTTTATTTCTTGCAGTTATATGTTTTTACAACACTGGCATTTAATGAACGACCTCAGTTTAACTGGCAACAATATTGTTAATCCATTTTCCTCTCCACTTCACGTCATTCGAAGTAATTGCCTAAAGACAGTCGGTAAAAAAGAAAATTCAGCGATACTTGGAAATATTTTTAGCTTCTCTTTTCGGTTCTTCTGTTCTGTTTTCCCGAAGTTCAGTTGATACTTCCTTGAAGCAGAGAGAAAAATAAAATCCTATGAATTGAAGAACTTGTCCTGCGTCAACACTTAGACCTTCAGAAAACGCGACTTCATATGGTACTTTTGCAGTTTTAGCAGTTTATACAGTGAATATCATAATTTATTGTTGAAGACCTTCTTAATAAAATTAACATATAAGTAATTTACGATAAATCGAAAGAGGAGAAAATGGGTCTTGCTAACTAATCTCTTCTCTTCGCCTCTCTGCAGGTAGAAGCAGGTGAGTGTAATCAATGGAGTCTGAGCTGGCGCTTCCGTCACTTTGTAAGTATGAAAGTCCAGTTTGCCGAGTGATGAGATTGCCCCTTCACCTACAGAAGAACCCATCACATTCTTGGATGACATATCTTTACTGACAAATTGTTTTAACGTAATTACCATTATGAAGTTTATTTGACGATGTCATATCATAATTCTTCAGCTATTCAACATCTTAGCATACAGTCTTTTAACAAACCCCTTCCTCTGCATTTGCTCAAACACCTAGCCAAAGAAACCCAGTCTATGACCTACAGGAGAGAACTAACGCCTTGCAGCAGCTTGACGCCCGAGGTGCGCACTTTGTATTATAGGATTAGGGGAAACGTATACGACTTTTTACATAGCTGTTTGGCGACAGTCTCAGTGCATTCTGATATGCACCAATAAGAAAAAGGGGACAAAGACAAAGAAAGGAAAATACAAAGTCTAATAAACCTTATATAAAAACATAGGGTAATATATATAATTTATATATATATATATATATATATATATATATATATATATATATATATATATATATATATATATATATATATATATAAAGTGTCTGTGAAGTCACGATGGATAGATACACGGATGCATGCCTACGTGCATGTGCTTTTGGAAAACAAGGAATGAGAGAAAATCGTGATACTGGGTTTCCATTCAGGCGATTGGTCAGAATATTCTTTTCTTTGTCTTATGTTAACAGAGGGTCGTTCTAAGTATACCACAAGATTGACACTTAGAACTGACACTGTATTTTTTCCCAGCTACGACTGTGTGCGCCCCGAAACCGCGTTGTACATCAAACAGTGGATTCTGCCTGAAATCGAAAGACTGGGCCACCTGCGACAAAGAGGTAGACTCCAAGTTCTGCGTCGGTACCGACTGCGCCTGCTGCAGGAACAAGGGTAGGTCTCTCATCGGAATTCATTTTTTCTTTTCACTGCCGTCTTTGACAGGTCTGGCTGGCTGAACTTCGGTTTCATATTACGAGAGAGTTTCCTGACCTTTTTATACCCTGATGTCACAAACTTTGGTTTTACTAGAACAACTAATGATGTTTACATATGCCCTTGCATACCCAATTTTTACTCTACGTTTCCAGATTTTGGAACTGTCATTGTCGTCCTATTTGTACGTAATATGAAAGTTCAGATATTTCATTTTTGGGAATCACAGCACGACTTTCTTTGTAATCCTTCTGAATAATATACATTATATATATAAATAAATGAATATATATATATATATATATATATATATATATATATATATATATATATATATATATATATATATATATAAATGACATTTTTATAACACCGTGATTTATATACAATCATTAAGCTACAAATGTCATTTAATATCCAATTCACGCTACTTCGTGAATATCCCTAAAGGAATATCCCAGAAGGGGAATTTTAAAGTGATAAACGGATTGGTACTGAAGTGTCCCGAACACTCGACACAGTACCCTCCAACGATTCGGTCGACGGTAACCACTGAGCCATCAAGAGAGGTACAAGTTAATGCCGAATTTGCTGTACTTGTTTACCCATCGAGAGCAGGGGAAATTGTACTTAGCGTCGGCATTAATTTATACCTCTCTTGATGGCTCACTGGTTGCCGTCGGCTGGAGCCAGTAGAAGGTACTGTGTCGAGTGTTCGAGACATGTCAGTACCAATCCATTTATCACTTTAAAATTCCCCTTCTGTGATAATTCCCCTTTAGGGATATTCACGAAGTAGCGTGAATTGGATAGTAAACGACATTTGCAGTTTAACGATTGTATATTAATCACAGTGTGATAAAAATTTCATAAAAAGAGTTACTTGTTCCAAACATACCAGTCTGCTATCATGGTGGAGGTGGGTTAATGCCGACGCTAAGTACAATTTCTCCCGCTCTCGATGGGTAAACAAGTATGGCAGATTCGGCACTAACCTATACCTCTCTTGATGGCTCAGTGGTTACCGTCGACTGGAGTCATTGAAAGGTACCATGCCGAGTGTTCAAGACACTTCAGTGCCAACCCATTTTTCGTTTAAAAATTTCCCTTCGGGATAGCCTACTCCCGAAATAGCGGGAATTGGATAAACGACGTTTGTAGCTTAAAGTTTGTGTATATACGAGTATATATTACTGATAGCACCTCACTGAAACTGGATGGTATTTAGCGGAGATATTTATTCAATAAAAGTTACAAGCTCTCCAGGACTAACAGTCCTCATTGTCAAGTATCCGTCGAATGACCGGACACGTGGTCCAGCTGTATTTATATGTGTGTGGGGGAGTGGATTAAAGCCCTTATTCCTGCGATTACCCTCCGTCTACCGTGTGGCCCTGCCGTCGTGACCTTGGCCTTTTTCTGCCCGCAGTTCTTTCCAGGTATGAAATTTCCATGTGGTTTCTTGTGTTTTTGCGTTTCTGTTCTATTGTAAAGCATACGATTTTTCTTGATAGGCTGTCTCCAATAGAAAAGAAACGCAAACACACAAGAAACCACATGGAAACTTCAAAATTGGGAAGAAGTGCGGGCAGAGAAAGATCAAGGTCACGAAGGTGGGGCTACTCAGTAGACGGAGGATAATCTCAAGAATAAAGACTTTAATCAACTACCCCACACACATATAAATACAGCTGACCACGTGTCCGGTGATTCGATGGATACTTGACAATGAGGACTGTTAGTGCTTGTAACATTTATTAAATAAATATTGATAACATTTATTAAATAAATATCTCAGATAGACACCATCTAGTTTCATTGAGGTCCTGTCAATAATTCCATTAATGCACAGATAATTGTATAAGTATATATAATATATATATATATATATATATATATATATATATATATATATATATATATATATATATATATATATATATATATATATATATATATATATATAAAGTATATTATTCAAAAGGATTACAAAGAAAGTCGTGCTTTGACTACGAAAAATTAAATATCTGAGCTTCCATAAAAGTACAAGTAGAACGACAATGCTAATTCCAAAATCATTAATTGCAAAGATGAAAACCACAAGCGCAAAAGAAATTACCACGACTTGAAATCTGTCCAGATTTACACATACTTTGACTTACACATAATTCGTTGTCTTCACTCAGTATGCGTCCGTGCTGCTGCCTGCAAAAATCAGGGAGGTTACTGCTTCAGGAAGAAGGCAAATGCTTTGAAGCAACACGTCTGCAATGGTAAAGTGGTTGCAGGAGGCTGTGGATCCAATAAATGTTTCTGCTGCGTTCCAGTAACTACAGTGCCTACCGTACCTACAGTACCTACCGTACCTACAGTACTCCCACGTAAGAAGAACGATTCACTTCAAGATATGATATGAAACTCTGTGTATTGGCAGATATATATATATATATATATATATATATATATATATATATATATATATATATATATATATATATATATATATATATAATCAGGGATTACACGTAATCACTAGGGAATATGTGTAATGACCAATTCCCTTGGGAACGTTTGATCCCCGAGGGCTAGTACTAAACACGGCAAAACAGTGATTTATCTACCCAGTTTTGCCGTGTTTAGTACAAGCCCCTGGGAGGTCAAATGTGTTTTGCCGTGTATAGTACTAGCCCCTGGGGATCAAATGTCCCTAAGTGGATTTGATCCCCAGGGGCTAGTACTATACACGGCAAAACACATTTGACCTCCCAGGCTTAGAGCTAAAACACGGCAAAACTGGGTAGATAAATCACTGTTTTGCCGTGTTTAGTACTAGCCCTCGGGGATCAAAATAATGTTCCCAAGGGAATTGGTCATTACACATATTCCCTAGTGATTACGTGTAATCCCTGGTTTCACATATTCCCTGTAACATATATATATATATATATATATATATATATATATATATATATATATATATATATATAGAGAGAGAGAGAGAGAGAGAGAGAGAGAGAGAGAGAGAGAGAGAGAGAGAGAGAGAGAGAGAGATATGCTTCTATAACAGACAGAAATGTTAACTACAGGTGCAGTTCTTAATTTTTTCGGTTTCTTTTATTTTATTTTATTTATTTATTTATTTTTCTGTAAATTATATATTGTGATAACTGGAATGTTACCTTCAAGTAGTACTTTAACAATTAAAAGAATATACCTCTCTCAAAATCTTAGGTCATTTAACAAAAAGAGCATGCAGGTACATTATTTTTGTCTCTTCGTGAATACGAAGGAGTATTTATTACTTCTAATTACTGAGAACCACAGATGAGTTTGCTTAAAACTTATGACTAATCCTATCTTGGTTCTTCATACAGCCACAGTGGTGCCACAATCAAAACGCTTGCAAGAGCTCAGTGCTTAGATCGTCACTGCTCGATGGTTGTCAGACCCTTCCCCCCCCTGGAGATGATACTTCAATCTATTCACTGGTCAACTTCTTATTATTTGACATGCGGCACTTACTGTTGCTGAAATGTCAAGTGATTTGAAATTATTTCCAAGATACGACTCAAGTTTGTAACTACCTACAAATGGAATGTTATGTTTACAATTGGCCTCAAATACATCTTCTGCATGCATGACTTTTTTTTCTTATCCTTATGAATTAACTCCTCTGGCGAAGGGATTAAAACAGCATACTATATAAATACTTGATCCAGGTGGATCTCATGATTCATCTTGTTTGTTGTCGCCTAAACTTATTCATAACTTGCAGTATTTTATACTAATTCACATACATCATCACAAAACTGTTACGTTGTCCAAGTCACACAAAGGTAATACTGCTGCAGCAAGGGTGCTCACAGTTCGATGGAAAATAAGTTCATCAAAGATGTACAGTTCACAGAAAGTATCACACCTTTGTTGCAGTGCGGCAGTGACTAAATTGAACTTTTAGGTATCATAAAATTAAAGCAGCTAGTAGACAGAACAATCTAGAGATATTAAGCAGAGAACATTACTGCAAAATGGTCCATTACAAATTAAGTAAACATGAGAATGTTTCAAAGTTCATCTTTAAGCATATGAAATTCTGGATTAAGTGTGACTATAAACTGTGTTAAACTAAGATATACTTAACTGAAATATACCTTCATTACTACATTACACAATGCTTGAGAGTAAATTTGATCAAGGTGTACTACTGAAGAAATTCTTTTGTCAAAAAGCAAATTGGCACTCACAAGTTTTTCACGCACTTATTTAAAAAAAATTGCTTAGCAGTGATTTTTGCTGAATTCAACTCGAATTTCTAAAGATGATGATCACGAAAGGGACAGAAGGCGCCAATCATGAATTGTGATTGTAAAGGAAAGTTCAGACAATTTATCATTCTTCTCAGGGATCTGTGAACTATAGAAACTATCATTAACATAATTTCTAAAGTCAGATCGTTCGCTGCTCACGTTTTTTGCTGATACTCAACCCTCCATATTTCCTCGTCTTATTTCTGTCTTTTACTTTAATCAACATTTTAGGTGTTCAGAATACTTCACAAAATTCACATACATCCTGGAGGGATGACAGAGGTCAAATGACCAAATCTGCTCATAAGAAATTAAGCGGATTATTTACGTGTTATCAGTTCTTTTCTTCATCGCAGTTGCCAAAGCTTTATGTTGGTATGAAACGTGCATTTGGAATCTGTTCTCTCAATGCCGTTCTGCTCGGAAGAAGGTCCATGGATATGAGGTAGGTAACTTGGTCAAAATTCAACTTATCAGTCTTAGGAACACCTGCCACTGTAATACTACGAGGTATTTTGCTAACCATCCTATTCTGCCACGGGAATAATAAATACAGAAACAGCTCAGATGGTGACCTGCAAAGCGGGAAGCCCAAAAAGGTCAGCTACTGACGAAAAGCGGATGCCATTGTAAGAAGGTTGTGGATGATAGAAGTTTGGCTCCACAACTGACAGCTGAAACCAAAGACAACATTGCTGGCTCAGCCCACAATATTTTGAGTGCCTCCTGGGGATGAGTAAGCTGTCTGTAAATCGGGTGTTACTGATGTTGATACCAAAGTGAAAGCTTCCAGGATATTTTTGATTCGTATCCAGCCCATTCCATACAATATCCGTATAGATAAGTAACCCAGCTCGAGATTCAGAGCCAGCTGAGGATATCGTGAGGTTTTCCACCTCATCAGTTGATGCTGTCTGTGTTTTGGTCTTTTGAGAGGTTTATCATATTAGACTTTTTGAAATAAGCTCAAAACAATAGCGGGAAGCTAGACGCATCAGAAGTGCGACATTAGAAAAAAAATCAATCAAGATGGAACGCCCAAGAAACCTGCAAACAGGCGAGCCGCTGTTCCAGGACAAAAATGAGTAATTTTAGCTCTGAATTGTTGTCCCCTACCCTTTTCTTAGCCAAGCTGGCACCATCTGATTCCTAAACTAAAGTTCCACTTGAGTTGCCACCATTTTAGGAGCAATAGCTAAGTCCACGACAGGGTGGCAACGCATAAACATTGGCAGATGAGTGCGTTCAAAAAACGTCTTTTTTCTGTGCTGCTTTTTATGTTTTCAGCCGAGAACTTTTGAAAACACTGGCGACGATTTGGAAGCCAGTCCGTTAGACTAAATCAGTCAGTCAGTCAATTTAATATTAAAGTTAATATTCATGATTAAATAAAAGTTTCCATAACTTCTCCCATCTGATTGATATTTCAGGGCCGATTTTACCATTCTTTATCTTGCTTCCCAGCGAAGTCCTCTATCGGTATGGCTGTAGCTGCTGCTGCTGATGATGATGATGACGTAACTATCATTACTAAGAAAACTGTGCAAACAATTCCATGAAACAACCAAATCCAAAGCCTAAAATCAGCATTTTCGGACAAAATATTCTTCCACACATAAATTGATAATTGCTATAATCACGGGATTGTTTGAAATGCAGAACTGGATCCGTGCCTAGGATAAGTCGATTACTGAAATGGCCAGTTCATCTCACACTGCTAAAAGCATAAATGCCATACCTTTCCGATATGATAGTTTTGTCATTTTGGCGATATTATCAAAATATGAAAAAGAAATAGTAATGCTTAAAGTAGGAATCTTCACTATTTTGAATATGAAAAAATAAAACTTCTGTTACTGCTGCTACTACTACTGCTACTACTACTACTACTACTACTACTGTTTTGCTGCTGCTGCTACTGCTACTCGTAATATTACTACTACTAATGATAATATAATAATAATTTTTTTGTTTCCTTTTATTTTTCACATTTTGAAAATGACATACAGTGGTAGGCTAGCTGGAATGTTACCTTCAAGTAGTTCTTTCACAATTAAAAGACAATAGCTCTCTCAGAATCTTAGGTCATTTAACGAAAAGAGCATGCAGGTACATTATTTTTGCCTCTTCATGAATACGAAAAATTTTATTTAATTACTTCTAATTACTTACTGTGAATCATAAACGTATTGCTTAAAACTTATGACTAATCCTATCTTGGTTCTTCATACAACCCCAGTGATGCCACAACCAAAAATCTTCCAAGAGCTCAGTGCTTAGATCGTCACTACAGATGGCTGTCAGAAGCCTTCCCCCCTGGAGGCGGTACTTTTAATTCATTCACTATTCAACTTTTTATTATATGACATGCGGCGGGTACTGCTGCTGAAATGTCAAGTGATTTGAAACTATTCTCAAGATGCAACTCAAGATTTGTAACTGCCTCCACATGGAATGTTATGTTTACAATTGGCCTCAAATACATCTCCTTTCTGCATGCATGAATTTTTTCCTTATCCTTGTGAAACTAACTCCTCTGGCTGGGGGATAAAAACGGCGTACTGTATAAATACTTAATCCAAGTGCATCTCATAAATGATCTTGTTTGCTGCCGCCTAAACTTATTCATAACTTGCAGTAATTGACACTAATTCACAGACATCACAACAAAACTGTTACGTTGCCCAGGTCACACAAAGGTAGTTCTGCTGCAGCAAGGATGCTCATAGTTCGACTGAAAATAAGTTCACCAAAGATGTACAGTTCACAGAAAGTATCACACCTCTGTTGCACCGCGGCAGTGGCTAAAGTGAACTTTTAGGCAACATAAAATCCAAGCAGCTAGTAGACAGAACAATCTCGAGATACTAAGGCGAGAACATTGCTGCAAAATGGTCCATTACAAATTAAGTCAACATGAGAATGTTTCAAAGTTCATCTTTCAGCAAACGAAATACAAGATTAGGTGTTAGTCTACTGAGAAAATAGCAAAATTTCACTTGAAAGGGTAATGTTGAGAATCTGGTGTTTTTTCACTGTTTCAATATTATAAGTGTATGGAGACTCAGGAAATGCCGGGTGACACCTTGTCACCATTGGGGATTTTTTTAAACGACCGAAAGTAAAATAATCGTTTTTGGCACAATTTTTAGATTTGCTCTAATATCATGTAAATTTTTTCTATGAAATGTATTTACCAAATAGCTCATAAACATTCGGAATGCGTTTGATATGCGTTAAAAATTATTATTATGAATTCAGTAATTCACAGAACTACAGATTATAATTTTTCTTTTTCAGATTTTATGATAAGGTGAAATTTACGAAGACACTTGTAGTATACGGATTACTTTTAAGAACTTGAGATAAAGGTGGGTTCATGAGTCTTTTTATGAATTATCAGCTGTTTGTTCTTTAGTTTAAATATTACCATATTGTTAAATATATCGCTAATATAGGATACAATTGTTCATCTTTCTCTTTGTAACTTATTTCGTACATCAGCTAGTGAATTATCACCATTCAATTCTTCATGAGCAACAAATTTCAGAGAAAAATACAATTCTTTTCCAGGATGATGGATTGTTTAAGATCATCCCTTTTGTAAAGGCACTTCAACTGATATTAAGGAAAATCAACAAAATGAATTATAAAATCAAGTAAAAAGAGAGGTGATGAATTGTATCAAAGCTTGGATCCAGACACAGCAGTGGAATCTTATAATGACTGTATCTCAACTTATACATTTCTCTGCATATCGCCCGATACTTTAAGAAACATCAGAGGCAATCACCCATTACCCCAACTTCCCCTAAGAGAAAGAAAAGAAAAGAAACAAGGCAATTCATATCTAAAGAACACTGTATATTTTGTGGATATGACGGTCAATTACACCTGATCCACGCCATCCTGAAAGGTGGGACAAGGCGTCATTATGCCGCACATCAAACCGTTTTGATACAGAGAAAACTTTTAAAGAAGCTATATCAGATGTTTGTCAATTGCGTAATAATCAGTGGGGCTATGAAGTAGAACTTAGACTAAGTTGAGCAATAGCAGATCTTCATGCTGCAGATGGCGATACCACCGAAAATGCTATCAAAAGTTTGTTAAGCCAAAATACTGTAAAAGATATGACTGACATGGATAATACTGCTGCACCACATGGTTATATAACTGAGATGAAAAGAGACTATTCCCAGATATGGAATTCAGTTAATCTTCAAGTTTATATTGCCCATGGTAGAAAGCTTCAGCGTCGTCAGTTTATGAACTCCATTATGGATATTTTAGAAAATGAGTACGTAGTGCTGTCCGCTTATAGTTACGCTAGTATTATTATTCATAAATCATCTGCAAGTTATCTCATAAAACTATCAAAAGATGAAGACAATGATGATGTTCAAACAGCTGTAAAAACTATTGCTCCCACATTTGTAAATGAATGCAAAGAGATTATACCAGATAAAGAGTGCTATAAAAGCCGTCTCAATAATGATATAGCTTCTGCACCAGTCAGTGAAACCTTGCCTTGTGTACTACAAAATATATCTAAAAAATTAGATAAAGTTGCACTGCCTTCAATAATGATACGAAACATCATTACCACCATTGTTACAAATACATATACTCCACTGCAGGTGGCCCTTGGGGAATTGCTGCGCACTCCTTCTATGATTGATCCAAAGGCTAATTTCAAGGTCTGTGCACCATAACATGAAGTTATACACTTCAAAGCATCTGCTGCTGCTGCAACTGCCAAAATGAATTCTGAGGGTACAAAAGAGTCATGAGCCAAGTTGAGTAGTAGAAAATACAAACTTAGTACAACCAGCCATTTCCCTAGTCAAAGTGTGACTCTCTCCGTCACCAAAAACAAAATTCAGGTCAGCAGTACATTATTCAGAGACTGGCAGAGAAAGTTGTAGAAAGAAAATCACAAAAATAAGCTGATGGTCACTGGGCCTTCTCCAATCCCCACTCTTATTCAAAATGGTCAAGAGGAACCACATAAGGACCTTCACAGCACTGAAGAAGAAGCTGATGTCATAATAATCCACCAGCTCCTCTATTTAATAAAGGCTGGAGTTGATAATATCATCATAATATGTAATGATACTGATGATTTGCACTTTTATTACACTATTACCACAAGCATAACCTAAACTGTAGTCGTGATGCAAGCTACTTCTGGGGGACATAGTCAAATAAACGTCAAAGCTACTGTTGAAAAACACCACCTCATAGTTTCAAACATTTTAGCAGCACATGCTTTATCTGGTTGCGACACAACATCACAACTAAATCGAATAGGAAAGGCAACTGTTGTAAATGTCTGAAGGCAAAGATACCAGATTACTGGGCTTGGTGATATCAATGCAAACTTGTCAGATGTAATACAACAAACTACTGCATTTATATCACGCTGCTCGGCACAGTGTCAAAACCCTCTGACACTATGTCTGACATTAGGTATGCAGTATGGCAGAAAAAATGTTCTGCCAATAAGAAGTTGTAGGAGCTCCCCAGTTAAAGACACTGCCTCCACAGCAGCCGCATATACTGTAGATACCATGTTTACCGGTGTCACCGACAGGCTGCCCGATGGAAATGTGCTGATGAAGCCAATCCACCCCTTAGGGACCCGACTGACTATGGGTGGGAATTTTACCCTACTTTTACTTTTCTGGTTCCAGTTACCACACCCAAAGGAGTATCATGTGCTCCAGAACATATTCTGCAGCTTATTAAGTGTTCTTGTGCTATTGAAGGGAATACATGTGGAAGTGCAAATTGCAGTTGCGTGAAGGCATCTCTAGCATGTACGTTGTTTTGTCAATGCAAAAGTTCATTAGAGTGTTTGAACCGATTCACTAAACTGATGAAAGAGAGAAGTGAAGAAGAAGAAGAAGAAGAAAGAAATGAAGAAAAGGCTATTCCTAGAAACATTTTAAATGATAGCTAGCTAAATGCAGTACCAATCTTTCACAGTTTGTGCGGTGTAATTATGATGACTATTTACATCTTTAATAGATTTTTCACAAGGCTTTTTTTCTGAATATTAGTAATTTTCTTCTCAATGATTATCCGTTCGAAAGAAGAGACTGTTATACCCGTAGTACTAGACAATGCCAAAAAATTTAGAATATCAACATTACCACTTCATGTGGAATTTTCAGTAGACTATGTGACAATAAACTGTGGAAATAACTGAAATTTGCCTTCATTACTACATTGCACAATGCTTGACAGTAAACTTGATCAAGGTGCACTACTGAAGAAATTCTTTTGTCAAAAAGAAAATAAGCACTCACAAGTTTTTCACGCACTAATTTAAAAAAAACTGTTTAGTAGTGAATTTCCTGATTCAACTCGAACTTCTGAAGATGATGCTCATGAAAGAGAAAGAAGGTCCAATCATGAACTGTGATTATCAAGAAAAGTTCAGATAATTTATAATTCTTCTTCGGAATCAATGAACTATATCATTAACACAATTCCTCAAGTCTGATCGTTCACTGTTCACGTTTTTGCTGATACTCAACCTCCATATTTCCTCGTCTTATTTCTGTTTTTTACTTTTATCAACATTTTGGGTGTTCAGAATACTTCACATAATTCACATACATCCTGGAGGGATGACAGAGATCAAATGACTAAATCTCCTCACAAGAAATTAAGAAGATTATTTACATGTTATCAGTTCTTTTCTTCATCGCAGTTGCCAAAGCTTTATGTTAGTATGAACCGTCCATTTCGAATCTATTCTCTCAGTGGCGTTCTGCTCGGAAGAAGGTCCATGGATATGAAGCTGCCTACCCCCTTTTCTTTTTCACCGCAAACCTAGGTAACTTGGTCAAAATTCCTATCCTGCCACGGGAATAATGGTAACCTACAAATCGGGAAGCCCAAAAAGGTCAGCTGCTGACGAAAAGTGGATGCCATTCATAACATTGTTGTGGATGAGAGAAGTTTGGCTCCCCAACTGGCAGCTGAAACCAAAGACAACATTGCTGGCTCAGTACACAATATTTTGATTGGCTTCCTGGGGATGAGTAAGCTGTCTGTAAGGCGGGTGTTACTGATGTTGATACCAAAGTGAAAGCTTCCAGGATATTTATGATTCGTACCCAGCCCATTCCATACAATATCCGTATGGATAAGTAACCCAGCTAGAGATTCAGAGCTAGCTGAGGATATCGTAAGGTTTTCCACCTTCCTAAATATTCATCAGTTGATGCTGTCTGTGTTTTGGTCTTTTGAGCGATTTATCATATTAGACTATTTGAAATAAGGTCAAAACAATAGCGGGGAGCTAAACTCATCGCAAGTGCGGCATTTGAAAAAAAAATCAATCAAGATAAAGCCCCCAAGAAACCTGCAAACAGGCGAGCCGTTGCGCCAGGACAAAGAACCTGTCCCAGGGGCAAAAATTAGTAATTTTAGCTTTGAATTGTTGTCTCCTACCCCTTTCTTAGCCAAGCTTGTATCGTCTGATTCCTAAATTCAACTTCCACTTAAGCTGCCACCATTTCGGGAGCAAGAGCTAAGTCCACGACAGGGTGGCAACGCATAAACATTGGCAGATGAGTGTGTTTAAGAAATGCCTTTTTTTCTGTATTACTTTTTATACGTTCAGCCGAGAACTTTGAAAAACACTCGCGACGATTTGAAAGTTAGCCCGTTAGACCAAATCACTCAGTCAGTCAATTTAATAATAAAGTTATTATTCATGCTTATATACAAGGTTCCATAACTTCTCCCACATGAGATTGATATTTCTTGGACGATTTTGCCCTTCTTTATCTTGCTTTCCAGCGAAGTCCTCTATTCATATGGCTGTAGCTACTGCTGATAATGATGATGTAACTAAGAAAACAGCGCACACAATTCCATGAAACAACCAAAACCAAGCCTAAAATCAGCATTTCCGGAAAAAAAAATATTCCTCGGTAATTTAAACTAAAACATATATATTGATAATTGATATAATCACGGGATTGTTTGAAATGTAGAACTGGATCCGTGCCAAGGATAAGTCGAATACTAAAATGGCCAATTCATCTTACACCCCTAAAATCATAAATGCCATACTCTTTCCGATACGATAGTTTTATCATTTCGGCGATATTATCAAAATATGAAAAAGAAATAGTAATGCATAAAGTAGGAATCTTCACCATTTGGAATACGAAAACAAAACTACTACTACTACTACTACTATTGTTACTATTGTTGCTACTGCTGCTGTTACTACTACTACTACAACAACTACTACTACTACTAATAATAATAATAATGATAGTGCCTATAATAAGTTTTATATTCAGTATATTTCATATTTTACCCTGTTGCTTTCCCCTACTGGAGCTGCATACCTGAAGCATTTCCTCCTAGGCTAAAAATAGTAGTATTTAGAGGACACTGAGTTCAATGACCATAATTTCCTTTTGAAGGAAGAGAATATACGCATTTGTCAGACGAACCGGAACGTGAATTTTAAAAAGATGTATAAACAAGTGTACATGAATCTAAAACTTCAATTCTCATTCAGTAAAATACGAGTCAGAAAACGCCAATTATTGCAGAATTAATTGAGTGTACTAATTAAGAAACTGCCTGAAAGGGTAGGATTGATTACTGCTCTATTTTGTAAGTCATACGATACATTACCCTCTGTCTGTCTGTCTCCCGTTCTCTTCTTATTTTGCTTATGTATATATATATATATATATATATATATATATATATATATATATATATATATATATATATGAATATATATATATATATATATATATATATATATATATATATATATATATATATATATATATATATATATATATATAAGTATACATGCTCAAGGAAATGTGACGCCTCGCAGCAACTTCTCTCATAAGGACAAAATCTGGATACTTTCCAAAACAGCAATTTTAATCAATAAATGCACGCTGCGACGAACACACTTAAATGTACTGTACCACTACAGTACACTACTTCACGTTTAAAATCTAAGCACATGTGACTACGCCTGCCATCGGAATCACCAATTACAGCGGTCATGTATCTACGCATGCGCACAAGATGCTAAGGACAAACTGAAAGTACTATAAAAACCACGTTCGAGGATATGCTTATCTTCTGTTTCTGGTATCTCTCACAGAGCAAAGGTGCCGGATTAGATTTCTTCTTCATTAAAGAAGTCTACAGATTCCGCAGAAGATTACAGCATCAGCCATCGAAGCCACCAAAATGAACACAATCCTTGGGTCCTCTCTCTTCTTCCTGCTCTTTGTGGCTTACCAGACAAGGGTATTTATATGAATGTATATTTCTTGCAGTTATATGTTTTTACAACACTGGCATTTAATGAACGACCTCAGTTTAACTGACAACAATATTGTTAATCCATTTTCCTTTGCATTTCACGTCATTCGAAGTAATTGCCTAAAGACAGTTGGTAAAAAGAAAATTCAGCGATACTGGTAAATATTTTTAGCTTCTCTTTTCGGTTCTTCTGTTCTGTTTTCCCGAAGTTCAGTTGATACTTCTTTGAAGCAGAGAGAAAAATAAAATCCTAGGAATTGAAGAACTTGTCCTGCGTCAACACTTAGACCTTCAGAAAACGGGACTACATTATGGTACATTTGCAGTTTTAGCAATTTATACAGTGAATGTCATAATTTATTGTTGAAGACCTTCTTAATACAATTAACATATCAGTAATTTACGATAAATCGAAAGAGGAAAAATGGGTCTTGCTAACTAATCGCTTCTCTTCGCCTCTCTGCAGGTAGAAGCAGGTGAGTGTAATCAATGGAGTCTGAGCTGGTGCTTCCGTCACTTTGTAAGTATGAAAGTCCAGTTTGCCGAGTGATGAGATTGCCCCTTCACCTACAGAAGAACCCATCACATTCTTGGATGACATATCTTTATAACGTAATTACCATAATGAAGTAACAAATGAGACTGTTTTAACGTTACTCAAAGTTCCAGGTTCATAGTTCGTGGTGTCTTCCTTGTGATGATTTTCAATGTCTGATACTAGTTACAAGTTAAAAGGCATGAAGAAATGAATGTTTATCATACGATGTCATACCATAATTCTTCAGCTATTCAACATCTTAGCATACAGTCTTTTAACAAACCCCTTCCTCTGCATTTGCTCAAACAGCTAGCCAAAGAAACCCAGGCTATGACCTACAGGGGAGAACTAACGCCTTGCAGCAGCTGGACGCCCAAAGCTGGCTGTTATAGCCCGAGGTGCGCACTTTGTATTATAGGATTAGGGGAAACGTATACGACTTTTTACATAGCTGTTTGGCGACAGTCTCAGTACATTCTGATATGCACCAATAAGAAAAAGGGGACAAAGAGAGAAAGGAAAATAAAGTCTTGGAAACCTTAAGCAAAAACAAGGGTAATATATATAAGTATATAATATATATAATATATATATATATATATATATATATATATATATATATATATATATATATATATATATATATATATATATATATAAAGTGTCTGTGAAGTCACGATGGATAGATATACGGATGCATGCCTACGTGCATGTGCTTTTGGAAAGTGACAAGGAATGAGAGAAAATCATGATACTGGGTTTCCATTCAGGCGATTGGTCAGAATATTCTTTTCTTTGTCTTATGTTAACAGAGGGTCGGTCTAAGTATACCACAAGATTGACACTTAGAACTGACACTGTATTTTTTCCCAGCTACGACTGTGTGCGCCCCGAAACCGCGTTGTACATCAAATGCTGGATTCTGCCTGAAATCGAAAGACTGGGCCACTTGCGACAAAGAGGTAGACTCCAAGTTCTGCGTCGGTACCGACTGCGCCTGCTGCAGGAACAAGGGTAGGTCTCTCGTCGGAATTCATATTTTCTTTTCACTGCCGGAGTCTTTGACAGGTCTGGCTGGCTGAATTTCGGTTTTATATTGCGAGAGAGTTTCCTGACCTTTTTATACCCTGATGTCACAAACTTTTACTAGAACAACTAATGATGTTTACATATGCCTTTGCATACCCAATTTTTACTCTACGTTTCCAGATTTTGGAATTGTCATTGTCGTCCTATTTGTACGTAATATGAAAGTTCAGATATTTCATTTTTGGGAATCACAGCACGACTTTCTTTGTAATCCTTCTGAATAATATTAATATTATATATATATATATATATATATATATATATATATATATATATATATATATATATATAATATATATTTATATACACCGTGATTTATATGATTTATATACAATCATTAAGCTACAAATGTCATTTAATATCCAATTCACGCTACTTCGGGAATATCCCCGAATGGGAATTTTTAAGTGATAAACGGATTGGTACTGAAGTGTCCCGAACACTCGACACAGTACCTTCCAACGATTCGGTCGACGGTAACCACTGAGCCATCAAGAGAGGTACAAGTTAATGCCGAATTTGCTGTACTTGTTTACCCATCGACAGCAAGGGAAATTGTACTTAGCGTCGGCATTAATTTATACTCTCTTGATGGCTCACTGATTGCCGTCGGCTGGAGCCGTTAGAAGGTACGGTGTCGAGTGTTCGAGACATGTCAGTACCAATCCATTTATCACTTTAAAATTCCCCTTCTGTAATAATTCCTCTTTAGGGATATTCACGAAGTAGCGTGAATTGGATAGTAAACGACATTTGCAGTTTAACGATTGTATATTAATCACAGTGTGATGAAAATGTCATAAAAAGAGTTACGTGTTCCAAACATACCAGTCTGCTATCATGGTGGAGGTGGGTTAATGCCGACGCTAAGTACAATTTCCCCCGCTCTCGATGGGTAAACAAGTATGGCAGATTCGGCACTAACCTATACCTCTCTTGATGGCTGAGTGGTTACCGTCAACTGGAGTCATTGAAAGGTACCATGCCCAGTGTTCAAGACACTTCAGTGCCAATCCATTTTTCATTTAAAAATTTCCCTTCGGGATAGCCTACTCCCGAAATAGCGGGAATTGGATAAACGACATTTGTAGCTTAATGTTTGTGTATATATATATTACTGCTAGCACCTCACTGAAACTGGATGGTATATAGCGGAGATATTTATTCAATAAAAGTTACAAGCTCTCCAGGACTAACAGTCCTCATTGTCAAGTATCCGTCGAATGACCGGACACGTGGTCCAGCTGTATTTATACGTGTGTGGGGGAGTGGATTAAAGCCCTTATTCCTGCAATTAACCCCCGTCTACTGTCGTGACCTTGGCCTTTTTCTGCCCGCAGTTCTTTCCAAGTATGAAATTTCCATGTGGTTTCTTGTGTTTTTGCGTTTCTGTTCTATTGTAAAGTATACGATTTTTCTTGATAGGCTGTCTCCAATAGAAAAGAAACGCAAAAACACAAGAAACCACACGGAAATTTCAGAACTGGGAAGAAGTGCGGACAGAGAAAGATCAAGGTCACGAAGGTGGGGCTACTCAGTAGACGGAGGATAATCTCAGGAATAAAGACTTTAATCCACTACCCCACACACATATAAATACAGTTGGACCACGTGTCCGGTGATTCGATGGATACTTGACAATGAGGACTGTTAGTGCTAGAAAGCTTGTAACATTTATTAAATAAATATCTCAGATAGACACCATCTAGTTTCATTGAGGTCCTGTCAGTAATTCCATTAATGCACAGATAATTGTATAAGTGATATATATATACATATATATATATATATATATATATATATATATATATATATATATATATATATATATATATATATATATATATATATATATATATATATGTTATATATATATATATATATATATATATATATGTTATATATATATATATATATATATATATATATATATATATATATATATATATATATATATATATATATATATAATGTATATTATTCAAAATGATTACAAAGAAAGTCGTGCTTTGACTACGAAAAATTAAATATCTGAGCTTCCATATCAAGTACAAGTAGAACGACAATGCTAATTCCAAAATAATTTATTGCAAAGATGAAAACCACAAACGCAAAAGAAATTACCACGACTTGAAATCTGTCCAGATTTACACATACTTTGACTTACACATAATTCGTTGTCTTCACTCAGTATGCGTCCGTGCTGCTGCGTGCAAAAATCAGGAGGTTACTGCTTCAGGAAGAAGGCAAATGCTTTGAAGCAACACGTCTGCAATGGTAAAGTGGTTGCAGGAGGCTGTGGATCCAATAAATGTTTCTGCTGCGTTCCAGTAACTACAGTGCCTACCGTACCTACAGTACCTACCGTACCTACAGTACTTCCCACGTAAGAAGAATGATTCACTTAAAGGATATGAAACTCTGTGTATTGGCAGATATATATATATATATATATATATATATATATATATATATATATATATATATATATATATATATATATATATATATATATTATATATATATATAGAGATATAGTACTGGCCCTGGGGGAGAGAGAGAGAGAGAGAGAGAGAGAGAGAGAGAGAGATGCATCTATAACAGACAGGAATGTTAACTACAGGTGCAGTTCTTAATTTTTTCGGTTTCTTTTATTTTATTTTATTTATTTACTTATTTTTTTGTAAATTATATATTGTGATAACTGGAATGTTACCTTCAAGTAGTACTTTAACAATTAAAAGATTATAGCTCTCTCAAAATCTTAGGTCATTTAACAAAAAGAGCATGCAGGCACATTATTTTTGTCTCTTCGTGAATACGAAGGAGTATTTATTACTTAATAATTACTGAGAACCACAGATGAGTTTGCTTAAAACTTATGACTAATCCTATCTTGGTTCTTCATACAGCCACAGTGGTGCCACAATCAAAACGCTTGCAAGAGCTCAGTGCTTAGATCGTCACTGCTCGATGGTTGTCAGACCCTTCCCCCCCCTGGAGATGATACTTCAATCTATTCACTGGTCAACTTATTATTTGACATGCGGCAGTTACTGTTGCTGAAATGTCAAGTGATTTGAAATTATTTCCAAGATACGACTCAAGTTTGTAACTACCTACAAATGGAATGTTATGTTTACAATTGGCCTCAAATACATCTTCTGCATGCTTGACTTTTTTTTCTTATCCTTATGAATTAACTCCTCTGGCGAAGGGATTAAAACAGCATACTATATAAATACTTGATCCAGGTGGATCTCATAAATCATCTTGTTTGTTGTCGCCTAAACTTATTCATAACTTGCAGTATTTTATACTAATTCACATACATCATCACAAAACTGTTACGTTGTCCAAGTCACACAAAGGTAATACTGCTGCAGCAAGGGTGCTCATAGTTCGATGGAAAATAAGTTCATCAAAGATGTACAGTTCACAGAAAGTATCACACCTTTGTTGCAGTGCGGCAGTGACTAAAGTGAACTTTTAGGTATCATAAAATTAAAGCAGCTAGTAGACAGAACAATCTAGAGATATTAAGCAGAGAACATTACTGCAAAATGGTCCATTACAAATTAAGTAAACATGAGAATGTTTCAAAGTTCACCTTTAAGCATATGAAATTCTGGATTAAGTGTGACTATAAACTGTGGAAGTAACTGAAATATACCTTCATTACTACATTACACAATGCTTGAGAGTAAATTTGATCAAGGTGTACTACTGAAGAAATCCTTTTGTCAAAAAGCAAATTGGCACTCACAAGTTTTTCACGCACTTATTTAAAAAAAAATTGCTTAGCAGTGATTTTTGCTGAATTCAACTCGAATTTCTAAAGATGATGATCACGAAAGGGACAGAAGGCGCCAATCATGAATTGTGATTGTAAAGGAAAGTTCAGACAATTTACCATTCTTCTCAGGGATCTGTGAACTATAGAAACTATCATTATCATAATTTCTAAAGTCAGATCGTTCGCTGCTCACGTTTTTTGCTGATACTCAACCCTCCATATTTCCTCGTCTTATTTCTGCCTTTTTCTTTAATCAACATTTTAGGTGTTCAGAATACTTCACAAAATTCACATACATCCTGGAGGAATGACAGAGGTCAAATGGCTAAATCTGCTCATAAGAAATTAAGCGGATTATTTATGTGTTATCAGTTCTTTTCTTCATAAAGCCAAAGCTTTATGTTGGTATGAAACGTGCATTTGGAATCTGTTCTCTCAATGCCGTTCTGCTCGGAAGAAGGTCCATGGATATGAGGTAGGTAACTTGGTCAAAATTCAACTTATCAGTCTCAGGAACACCTGCCACTGTAATACTACGAGGTATTTTGCTAACCATCCTATTCTGCCACGGGAATAATAAATGCAGAGACAGCTCAGATGGTGACCTGCAAATCGGGGAGCTCAAAAAGGTCAGCTGCTGACGAAAAGTGGATGCCATTCATAACATGGCTGTGAATGACAGAAGTTTGGCTGCACAACTGACAGCTGAAACCAAAGACAACATTGCCTGGCTCAGCACACAATATTTTGATTGGCTTCCTAGGGATGAGTAAGCTGTCTGTAAAACGGGTGTTACTGATGTTGATACCAAAGTGAAAGCTTCCAGGATATTTCTGATTCGTATCCGGCACGCTCCATACAATATCCGTATGGATAAGTAACCCAGCTAGAGATTCTGAGCTAGCTGAGGATACCGTAAGGTTTTCCACCTCATCAGTTGATGCTGTCTGTGTTTTGGTCTTGAGAGCTTTATCATATTAGGCTTTTTGAAATAAGCTCAAAACAATAGCGGGGAGCTAAACGCATCAGAAGTGCGACATTAGAAAAAAATAAATCAAGATGGAACGCCCAAGAAGCCTGCAAACAGGCGAGCCGCTGTTCCAGGGCAAAAATGAGTAATTTTAGCTTTGAATTGTTGTCTCCTACCCGTTTCTTAGCCAATCTTGCACCATCTAAATCCTAAACTTAAGTTCCACTTGAGTTGCCACCATTTTAGGAGCAATAGCTAAGTCCACAACAGGGTGGCAACGCATAAACATTGGCAGATGAGTGCGTTCAAGAAATGTCTTTTTTCTGTGATACTTTTTATGTGTTCAGCCGAGAACTTTTGAAAACACTGGCGACGATTTGGAGGGCAGTCCGTTAGACCAAATCAGTCATTCAGTCAATTTAATATTAAAGTCAATATTCATGATTAAATAAAAGTTTCCATAACTTCTCCCATAGATTGATATTTCAGGGCGGATTTTCCCATTCCGTATCTTGCTTTCCAGCGAAGTCCTCTATTGATATGGCTGTAGCTGGGGCTGCTGCTGATGATGATGATGACGTAACTATCATTACTAAGAAAACAGTGCACACAGTTTCATGAAACAACCAAAACCAAAGCCTAAAATCAGCATTTCCGGAAAAAATATTCTTCCGTAATTAAACTAAAACTCATAAATTGAAAATTGCTATAATCAAGGGATTGTTTGAAATGTAGAACTGGATCCGTGCCTATGATAAGTCGATTACTGAAATGGCCAATTCATCTCACACCCCTAAAAGCAACTTCCATAACTTTTCCGATATGATAGTTTTGTCATTTCGGCGATATTAACAAAATATGAAAAAGAAATAGTAATGCTTAAAGTGGGAATCTTCACCATTTGGAATATAAAAAAAAACTAGTGTTACTGCTACTACTACTACTCCCTGTTGTTGCTGCTGCTACTACCACTACCCTCCCTCCTCCTCCTCCTCCTCCTACTACTACTACTACTACTACTAATAATAATAATAATAATAATGTTATGCTAATAATAATGATACTAACAACTACTCCTACCCTGTTCCTCCCTATTGGAGCTACTTACCTGAAGCATTTCCACCTAGGCTAAAATTAGTAATATTTACAGGACACTGAGTTCACTGACCATAGTTTCCTTTTGAAGGAAGAGAATATACGTATTTGTCAGACGAACCGGAACGTGAATTTTAAAAAGATGTATAAGCAAGTGTACATGAATCTAAAACTTCAATTTTCATTCAGTAAAATATGAATCAGAAAACGTAGCATATTACAGAACTAATTATATATGTATTATGCATTTTTATATAAATTACATGTGTAATATATAAATTTATATATACACATATATATATGTACACATATATATATGTACTATATATATATATATATATATATATATATATATATATATATATATATATATATATATATATATAATGGGTCTAGGCGAATTTACTGACAGCAATTCACCGACAACAATTTACCGACAACAGTTCATCGACAACAGCTCATCGACATGCTCAGTTTATCGAGTGCACAATTCACCGACAACAATTGATAGAAAATAAAAAAAAAGTCTTAAACAAAATTCAATCGGACTAGTGGAAAATAAAATATTTTCATTGTCTTATAATTGGTGACACATTCAGATTGCAGCCTTAGTTAATGTTTCATTACTTATTGGTTGTTTCGGCATTTAACCTTTTATCTTTGATATATGAAATAATTACTTGCTAGTCTTTATTTAGGATATTAGAAAACGATGTAGATTTTTTCAGTATTTATTAAACATGTTTAAAATATACAGTAAATAAAGCAACTGTACAGTCATGGGCAAAATATTTAAGAAACAAAATATTTCAGAAATAAATAGATGTATAAAAACCACAAATTGTTTTATTTAAAATCAGAAAAGCTAGATTATGGGCTATTGCCCGTAGCTAATCAATGACATCGCTATATGAAGAGTATTTTTCAACAATCCGTTTTATGCGTTCAGAACAATCACGGTATTTCTTTCTTGATGGTTGAGATGAAGTACCAGCTAAGAATTGGTCAACTTTTACATCATTATAATTTTGTTCCTTCTTCAAGAAGTCGAAAAATTTCCATATATTAGGTGGTGCCCAGCAACTTGTGTTTCAAAAGTTCGGTGCCAGCCTTCTACCGCATTATTTGTCTTCGGTAGGGATAGTAAAGCAGATTCATAAACATTCCACATCTCGATCTCAAATTTGGGAGGTCTACGACGGTTTCTTCTGTCAGGACGGCCTATCCACGTATCTTCAAAATAGTCCACTACGGCTTCTGCTTCACTCGGGAGGATATCAGCATCACATAGCAATTCAAATGCACTGACTACCGAATCAACAGGCACATATGCTATGGCGGGCAAATAACGGAGATTTAGAGCAAATTCTGCATCCTCTTCATATCTTCTTTTCAGTCCATTAGCCTGGATGGCACGAAAGATACACTGCGAAAAATGGAAGAAACATCCTTTTAATACCACGCTTGGGAATTCTTTTTTGCATGCCTTTATCATTGCGTGTTCAAAATCAATAGTTATCGAGGAAGGAGACGAAAAATGTGTATTGATCTTAATCTTCTCTAGTAGCGTATTGTAAGATGCTTCTGACTTATCTGGAAGTAATGCATAGACAAGCGGAATTGCTCTATTTTCTTGAAATCCATGGAATGTATATAGCTGATAAAATAACAATGGAACGGTTTTGAATGTTCCGTCCCCATACCAATGATCACTATTTGCTAGAAGATGAGTGTTACGTGAAGTAGCAAAAATTAATATGCGATTTTCAGTTGGTCCAGAATCGAAAATTAAAAATTTTTCACCTCGAAACGTTTTCGTATACTCGCTAGTAAGAGTCAATTCACTTTGGCACTGTGGAAGTGGTGGCAGGCAATTATTCTCAAATCTGATACTTCTTATTGTCCTTTTCATCGTCTGTGTTTTCGGAAGCCTACAAGCAGCTGCTTCGCTGCAATTCTTAAGCTCGTTTGATATTAGTGCATGAGGTGCTTCTGTGGAAGATTTGGCTTTTTTACGTATGTTTTCCACAATTTTTTGTGCTTCACACTCGGCTGCATCACAAACATGATTATGCTCAGTCACTTCTGCTACAATTTCACCGTCACACGTAGTTACTCGCGCTTTGCACCTTATTTTGTGATATTTGTCACATTTCCAGTACGAGTATCTTATCTTCACGCTCCTTGTCTTTATAAAAGAAATAGCCATGAACAACAACCTTCTTCTTTCCTTTTTCGGATTCTATAAAATGGAGAGGCATGATGGGCTATGTAGTGAAAATCCTTGTTAACTAGACCATTTATATTTCTTACTGAAGTAAGAAAATACACTGTTATTATTTTGAAACTCAAGCTAATTTGGTAATTTAGTGCATCGGCTGTTTCTAAACTACCTGTTTAGTATTAAAACCTTATTTGGTGATTTATTGCCTCGGTTATTTCATAACTACCAGTTTAGTATTCAAACCTTTATTTTATATGTGGCTGGTACAGTCTTGTCAATGATCTTTCCTTTTTTATCTTAGCTTAATTGTTGTCGGTGAATTGATCAATCACAATGTCGGTGAATTGTGCAGTCGATAAATTGAGCATGTCGATGAACTGTTGTCGATGAACTGTTGTCGGTAAATTATTGTCGGTGAATTGTTGTCGGTAAATTCGCCGGATCCCTATATATATATACTCAAGGAAATGTGACGCCTCGCATCAACTCCTCTTATAAGGACAAAATCTGGATACTTTCCAAAACAACAATTTTAATTAATGAATGCACATTTCGAAGATCACACTTGAATGTACTGTGCCACTATAGTACACTACATCACGTTTAAAATCCAAGCACGTGTGACTACGCCTGCCATTGGAATCTACCAATTACAGCGGTCATGTATCTACGCATGCGGACAAGATGTTAAGGACAAACTGAAAGTACCATTAAAACCACGTTCGAGGATATGCTTGTCTTCTGTTTCTGGTATCTCTCACAGAGCAAAGGTGCCGGATTAGATATCTTCTTCATTAGAGAAGTCTACAGATTCCGCAGAAGATTACAGCATCAGCCATCGAAGTCACCAAAATGAACACAATCCTTGGGTCCTCTCTCTTCTTCCTGCTCTTTGTGGCTTACCAGACAAGGGTATTTATATAAATGTATATTTCTTGCAGATATATGCTTTTACAATACTGGCATGTAATGAACGATCTCATTTTAATCGGCAACAATATTGTTAATCCATTTTCCTCTCCACTTCACGTCATTCGAAGTAATTGCCTAAAGACAGTCGGTAAAAAGAAAATTCAGCGATACTTGGAAATATTTTTAGCTTCTCTTTTCGGTTCTTCTGTTCTGTTTTCCCGAAGTTCAGCTGATACTTCCTTGAAGCAGAGAGAAAAATAAAATCCTATGAATTGAAGAACTTGTCCTGCGTCAACCTTCAGAAAACGGGACTGCATATGGTACATTTGCTGTTTATCAATTTATACAGTAAATATCATAATTTATTGTTGAAGACCTTCTTAATGAAATTAACATATCAGTAATTTGCGATAAATAGAAGGAGGAAAAAATGGGTCTTGCTAACTAATCGCTTCTCTTCGCCTCTCTGCAGGTAGAAGCAGGTGAGTGTAATCAATGGAGTCTGAGCTGGCGCTTCCGTCACTTTGTAAGTATGAAAGTCCAGTTTGCCGAGTGATGAGATTGCCCCTTCACCTACAGAAGAACCCATCACATTCTTGGATGACATATCTTTACTGACAAATTGTTTTAACATAATTACCATTATGAAGTAACGGAAAGAAAAGAGACTATGAGACTAGTCAATTCCAACAACGTTACTCAAAGTTCCAGGTTCATAGTTCGTGGTTCTTCCCTGTGATGATTTTCAATATCTGATACTAGTTACAAGTTAAAAGCCATGAAGAGATGAATGTTTATCATACGATGTCACACCATAATTCTTCAGCTAATTCAACGTTTTAGCAACAGTGTTTTAACAAAGCTCTTCCTCTGCATTTGCTCAAACAGCTTGCCAAAGGAAACCGGGCTATGCTCAACTGCTCGGTTACTGCTACAGGAGAGACCTTGCGTCTTGCAGCGGCTTGGTGCTCAAAGCTGGCTGTTATGGCCCGAAGTGCGCTCTTTGTATTGCAGGTAAGGGGAAACGTATAAGACATTTTACGTAGATGTTTGGTGACAGTTTCAGTACATTCAGTACAATAAGAAAAAGGGGACAAAGAGAGAAAGGGAGGGAAAGTCTTACAAAGCTTAAGCAAACACAAGGGTCCTATATATACAGATATATACACACATATATATATATATATATATATATATATATATATATATATATATATATGTGTGTGTGTGTGTATATATATATATATGTATATATGTATATATATATATATATATATATATATATATATATATATATACAGTATATAATATATAACATATATATATATTGTGTGTGTGTGTATGTTTGTGAAGTCACAAGGGATAGATATACGGAAACATGCCTACGTGCATGTGCTTTTGCAAAGTGACAAGGAATAAGAGAAAAACATGATACTGGGTTTTCACCTTAAAGATTGATCAGAATGTTCTTTTCTTTTTCTTATGTTAACAGAGGGCCGATCTAAGTATACCACATGATTGCCACTTAGAACTGACACTGTTGATTTTTTTTTTTTTTTTTTTGACAGATACCACTCTGTGCGTCCCGAAACCGAGTTGTACATCACATAATGGAAGCTGCCTGAAATCGAAAGACTGGGCCACCTGCGACAAAGAGGTAGACTCCAAGTTCTGCGTCGGTACCGACTGCGCCTGCTGCAGGAACAAGGGTAAGTCTCTCATCGGAATTCTTTATTTTTCTTTTTACTGGCGAAACCTTTGAAAGGTCTGGCTGGCTGAACTTCGGTTTCATATTGCGACCGAGTTTCCTGACGTTTTTATACCTTGGTGTCACTAACTTTGGTTTTACTAGAACAACAACTAATTATGTTTACATTTGAGCCCCTGCATACCCAGTTTTTACTTTACGTTTACAGTTTTTCCCTTTTCAATATCATTGAAAGGGGGAAGGTTTAGGGACTCAGGAAAACTGTCATATTAAATCAGAAAAGGAACCAAGAAGTTAGGGGATTGTGTATTTTCAAAGTGTAAATGCAGGATGTCATGGACTTTCCGATGTCACGCGGCTGTCTGAAACAAATAACACAAAGTTGCCCTGCAGCTTCCTTCGACAATGGTAGACTTCTACATAATAAAGAAAGTGAGGCCACTTTTCTGTTGAGGACGAAACGATGATTGAAAATATTACTGTTGCACAGGCCACTTAACTTTGCGTTGAAAATGGAATCCAAAGACTGCTTTCAACAAGTTCAGTTCTTTCTTCTCAGGTACGTTCTAAAGTTTTATAGTGATTGATGAGAAAAACAGGATTATGGAGGGTTAAATAATTATCAAAATCATGCATATGAGAACAGATAAAGAGAGGAAATTCTATGAAACAGACTGAAAAGTAATACAATAGAGAACCATGCGATCTTAAAAATCTTGAGATTAAAATAAGGGTGTTCGAAAGATTCTGATGTGTGCCATGAGGATTCCAGCACCAGCTAAATGAAGGTACAGTAGTGGAGTTTCTCAGTAAAATACAGAAGTGGAGAAGTAAAAACCGGTATTAGTGGTAAGATTTTTCAGAGTTACAGCAATATCTTTAATGAATATCGAAACAGGAAAAACAAATTTACAGCAACGGGATAAAGAGATAAGAGTAAAAATGTTATATATATATATATATATATATATATATATATATATATATATATATATATATATATATATATATATATATATATATATATACTGTATATATATATATATATATATATAGGATAAAGAGATAAGAGTAAAATGTTCAGGATAAATATATATATAAAATATATATATATATATATATATATATATATATATATATATATATGTGTGTGTATGTATATATATATATATATATATATATATATATATATATATATATATATATATATATATATATATATATATATATATATACAATCATTACGCTACAAATGTCGATATCCAATTCACGCTACTACGGAATATCCCCGAAGGGAAGTTATCACCGACGTGGAATTTCTAAGTGATAAATGATTTGGTACTGAAGTGTCTCGAACTCTTGACGCAGTACCTTCTAACGACTCCAGTCGACGGTAACCAGTGAGTCATCAAGAGAGGTGTAAGTTAATGCCGACGCTAAGTACAATTTCCCCGGCTCTCGTTGAGTAAACAAGTATGGCAGATTTGGCATTAACTTGTACCTCTCTTGATGGCTCAGTGGTTACCGTTGACTGAAGTCGTTGGAAGGTATTGTGTCGAGTGTTCGAGACACCTCAGTAACAATCCATTTATTTCTTAAAAATTTCCCTTCGGGGATATTCCCAAAGTAGCGTGAATTGGATATTAAACGAAATTTATAGCTTAATGACTGTATATAAATCACCATGTGAAAAAAATTTCATATATATATATATACACATACATATATACATGAATGAATTTTATCACATCACTGTGCTTCATATACAAGCATTAAGCTACAAACGTCCTTTAATGTCCAATTTACTATACCCCCGAAATAATATATTTTCATTTATGTTACCCGAAGCGGAATTTTTAGTTGATAATAAGTTCGTTGTCTCGTGGGCTCGAAGAACGGGAGAAAGAACTCAGGACTACAGTGACGCCTTAAACTACATGGCTATCAAGGTTCGAGCCCACGAGACGACGAACTTATTAACAACTAAAAAATTCCCCTTCGGGTAACATATATGAATATTTCTGAGGTAGAACGAATTGGATATTAAAGGATTACAAAGAAAGTTGTACTGTGATTCCCAAAAACTATATGAATATTTCTGAGGTAGAACGAATTGGATATTAAAGGATTACAAAAAAAGTTGTACTGTGATTCCCAAAAATGAAATATCTGGGCTTTCATATCACGTACAAATACAACGACAATGACTAATTCCAAAATCATTTCTTGCAAGGATGAAAACCACTAGTGCAAAAGATATTATCATGACTTGAAATCTGTCCAGACTTACACATACTTTGACTTGCACATAATTCGTCATCTCCTTTCAGTATGCGTCCGTGATGCTACGTGCAAAAATCAGGGAGGTTACTGCTTCAGGAAGAAGGCATATGCTTGGAAGCAACACGTCTGCAATGGTACCGTGGTTGCAGGAGGCTGTGGGTCCGATCAATGTTCCTGCTGCGTTCCAGGTAAGAAGAACGGTTCACTTCAAGGAAATGATACCAGGTTTGAGTATTGGCAGAGGCTATATATCCACATATATATGTGTATATATATATATATATATATATATATATATATATATATATATATATATATATATATATATATATATATATATATATATATATATATATATATATATATATATATATATAACACAGAGAGAGAGAGAGAGAGAGAGTTATGCTTTTGAAACAGAAATGTTAACTACGGGTGCATTTCTTAATTTTTTGGTTTTCTTTTATTTTATTTATTTATTTATTTATTTATTTTGTAAATGGTAAATTGTGGTTACTGGAATATTACCTTCAAGTAGTACTTTCACAATTAAAAGACAATAGCTCTCTCAAAATCTTAGGTCATTTGACGAAAAGAGCATGCAGGTACATTAGTTTTGTCTCTTCATGAATACGAAAGAGTTTATTTAATTACTTCTGATTACTTACTGTGAATCATAGAAGTGTTTGCTTAAAACCAAAGACTAATCATATCTTGGTTCTTCACACAATCATAGTGGTGCTACAACCAAAACGTTTCCAAGAGCTCAGTGCTTAGATCGTCACTGCTCGATGGCTGGAGGTGGAACGTCAATCTATTCACTGTTCAACTTACAATTTGACATGCGGCAGTTACTACTGCTGAAATGTCAAGTGATTTTAAACTATTCCCAGGATACAACTCAAGTTTTGGAACTGCCTCCACATGGAATGTTTACAGTTGGCCTCAAATACATCTTTCTGCATGCATGAATTTTTTTTCTTTTCCTTATGAAATTAAATCCACTGGCTAGGGGATAAAACAGCTTACTGTATAAATACTTCATACAGGTGAATCTCAGAAATGATCTTGTTTGTTGCCGCCTTAACTTATTCATAAGTTGCAGTATTTGATACTAATTCACAGACATCATCACAACAAAACTGTTACGTTGACCAAGTCACACGAAAGTAATACTGCTGCAGCAAGGGTGCTCATAGTTCGACTGAAAAAAAGTTCACCAAAGATGTATAGTTTACAAAAAGTATCACACCTCTGTTGCAGTGCGGCAGTGACTAAAGTGAACTTTTAGGTATCATAAAATTAAAGCAGCTAGTAGACAGAACAATCTAGAGATATTAAGACGAGAACATTCCTGCAAAATGGTCCATTACAAATTAAGTAAACATGAGAATGTTTCAAAGTTCATCTTTAAGCAAATGAAATTCTAGATTAAGTGTGACTATAAACTGTGAAAATAATTGAAATATACCTTCATTACTACCTTACACAATGCTTAAGAGTAAACTTGATCAAGGTGTACTACTGAAAAAAGCTTTTGTCAAAAAGCAAATTAGCCCTCGCAAGTTTTTCACACTTATTAAATAAAAATTGCTTAATAGTGATTTTTGCTGAATTCAACTCGAACTTCTAAAGATGATGCTCACGAAAGAGACAGAACGCCCCAACCATGAACTGTGATTATAAAGAAAAGTTCAGACAATTTATCATTCTTCTCCGGAATCAGTGAACTATAGGAACTATATTAACACAATTTCTCAAGTCTGGTCGTTTGCTGTTCACGCTTTTGCTGATACTCAACCCCCCATATTTCCTCGTCTTATTTCTGTCTTTTATTTTTATCAACGTTTTGGTTGTTCAGGATACTTCACATAATTCACATACATCCTGGAGGGATGACAGAGATCAAATGACTAAATCTGCTCACAAGAAATTAGCCTAAGCGGATTATTTAGATTTTATCAGTTCTTTTCTTCATCGTAGTAACTAAAGCTTTATGTTGGTAACAACCGTCCATTTCGAATCTATTCTCTCAATAGCGTTCTACTCGGAAGAAGGTCCATGGATACGAAGCTGCCTAACCCCTTTTCTTTTTTCTCTGTAAACTAGGTAACTTGGTCAAAATTCAACTTATCAGTCTTAGGAACACCTACCACTGTAATGCTACGAGATATTTTGATAACCATCCTATTCTGCCACGGGAATAATAAATACGGAGACAGATCAGATGGTGACCTGCAAATCGGGAAGCTCAAAAAGGTCAAATGCTGACGCAAATTGGATGCCATTATAACATGGTTGTGGATGACGCAAGTTTGGCTGCCCAACTGAGAGCTGAAAGCAAAGACAACACTGCTGGCTCAGTGCACAAATTTTTTTATTGGCTTTCTGGGGATGAGCAAGCTGTCTGTAAGGCGGATGTTACTTAAGTTGATAAAAAAGCTTCCAGGATATTTCTGATTCGTATCCAGCCTATTCCATACAATAGCAGTATGAGGATACCGTAAGGTTTGCCACCTTCCTAAATATTCATCAGCTGATGCTGTCCGTGTTTTGGTCTTTTAGAGGTTTATCATATTAGACTATTTGAAATAAGGTAAAACAACAGCGGGGAGCTAAACCCACCAGAAGTGCAACACTTGAAAAAATTCAATTAGGATGAAACGCCCAAGAAACCTGCAAAAAGGCGAGCCGTTGTTCCAGGACAATAAACATGTCCCAGGGGCAAAAATGAGTAATTTTAGTTTTGAATCGTTGTCCCCTACCCGTTTCTTAGCTAAGCTTGCACCATCTGATTCCTAAACTCAAGTTCCACTTGAGTTGCCACCATTTTGGGAGCAATAGGTAAGTTCACGACAAGGTGGCAACGGATAAACATTTGCAGACGAGTGCATTCAGGAAATGTCTTTTTTCTGTGATGCTTTTTATGTGTTTAGCCGAGAACTTTTGAAAAACACTCGTGACGATTTGGAAGCCAGTCCGTTGGACCAAATCAGTCAGTATATTTAATAATAAAGTCATTGTTCATGATTATGTGCAAGCTTCCATAACTCCTCCCACATGAGACTGATATTTCTGGGCCGATTTTACCCTTTCCAGCGAAGTCCTCTATTTATATGGCAGTAGCTGCTGACGATGATTATGACGATAACTAACAGTACCAAGAAAACTGGGCACACAATTCCATGAAACAACCAAAACCAAAGCCTAAAATCAGCATTTCCGGAAAAATATTCTTCCGTAATTTAAAGTAAAACCCGTAAATAGATAACTGCTATAATCAAGGGATTGTTTGAAATGTAGAACTGGATCCGTGCCTATGATAAGTCGATTACTGAAATGGCCAATTCATCTTACACCCCTAAAAGCAACTTCCATAACTTTTCCGATAAGATAGTTTTGTCATTTTGGCGATATTATCAAAATATAAAAAGAAATAGTGATGCTTAAAGTGGAAATCTTCACTGTTTGGAATATGAAAAAACTACTACTACTACTACTACTACTACTACTACTACTACTACTGCTGCTGCTGCTGATGATGATGATGCTGCTTGCTGCTGCTGCTTGCCGCTGCTCCTACTACTACTACTACTACTACTACTACTACTACTACTACTACTACTACTACTAATAATAATAATAATAATAATAATAATAATAATTTTTATATTCGTATATTTCGATACCCTGTTGCTTTCCCTATTGGAGCTACTTAGCTGAAGCATTTCCAACTCGGCTAAAAATAGTAATATTTAGAGGACACTGAGTTCACTGACCATAATTTCCATCTGAGGGAAGAGAATATACGTACTTGTCAGACGCAACCGGAACGTGAATTTTAAAACGATTCATAAACACGTGTACATGAATCTAAAACATCAATTATCATTCAGCAATGTATGAGTCAGAAAACGCCGCATATTGCAGAACTAATTAAGTGAACTAATTAGGAAATTGCCTGAAAGGGTGGGATTGATCGCTGCTCTATTTTTTAAGTCATACGATGCATTAACCTCTTTCTGTCTTTCTCTCTCGTTCTCTTCTTATTTTCTTATTTTATATATATATATATATATATATATATATATATATATATATATATATGTATACACATATACATTTATATATACATAAGTTCATATATACAGTATATGTATGCATATGACACATAAACCGAGACATTTTATAGATTCTCAAATATAAAGCCAGAAATTTTGTTTAATATTCAGCTCACTATACCTCCGGAATCGCTTACACCCACGGATATTGTGAGCAATATGTGCTTCATCACCGCAGTTCGAATCCCACTGGTGAAGAAGTACTTATCACTTATAATTCTGCTTGGGCGTAAGTTATTCCAGATGTATAATGAATTGGCTATAAAACGAATTTTATGGCTTAATATTATATATATATATATATATATATATATATATATATATATATATATATATATATATATATATATATATATATATATATATATATTGTATATTGTCAAGAGTATCCTCTCATACGCCATCTCACCAGTCAATAAGTGAAACGAAATCAGGAATATGCACCTAATTCATTTTTATCAATAAAAGAAAAAAAAATTCATTTATTTTAGTATGATTCACTGTAGGCAAGTTCGCCTCTATAAACCTCTCTCACCACTTCAATCTCCTTTGTTGCGAGACTGCTGAAATTCCTTAAATTCCAGGTGCTAACCCGGTCGGAGCTAATCGTCGCCCGAGGCAGGTCAGCTGGCGGGTTGAACATGTGCACTCCGCCATCTTGAAACTTCAGCCATGCTGCCCGTGTTCGCCATGCGGTCAGAACGATCCCAACGCCACCTAGGATGAGCAGAAACATAATCCTAGGAAGTGATAAAAGGTCTCTGAAGGACATGCCCGACCTTAGACTTGCTTGGAAGCTGATCCGGGACGGATATCCTGTCCCTTGCTCCTTTAACCTGCCCAATTCTAGCACGTGGCTGACAGTAACCAAAGTACCATTTTGCTGTGAAATTATTCACTTGCTCTCCCTTTCGCTGGCCGCCATAAGACGAGGAATTTCATCTCCTGATTAAGGTAAAGTACCGGATTTAAGGTTATTTTCAACAGTTCCGTCCCTATTCATTTCCAACTATTTTTCTGATTTCCTTTTCATAGTACGATAGATCTACAGTGAGACCTGTATTGCTTTTTATATTGGTGCTGTTTAATTTGCAAAGCATTGACATGAGGTGTAACATAAACTGTAAAATATTCGAGCTATTGGAATCGAGTTCAGTCTAGGCATCTTCTATGCAAGTCCTCGATTCCTTCATTACAGTGTTACTTTCGGTTGAGTAACGATAAGTGTTTTAATTACAGATTAGGAGTTAGTCAGCTGTGGATCTGTGCATCATCTTGTGTGCATAGCAGCCCCACTACATCATCACTTTGAAGCAGGCAGCCCATTGTGTTTCCTCAAGCAAATCCCCAGTCATTTGCTCCTTCATCTTGTATCACAGGACCGTGTTCTCCAGTCCCCAAAAGTACACTCCCATTCTTCTGATGTCTTTTCTTTTGTAAATATAATTAATTAAGTTCAACCCCAGGGTTTACCCAATCAATCCCCTCTTGAAGTAGGCCTTCAGCCATATTTTGATTTATATGTTTTTTAGCTGACCTCAAGGCCAGAGTCCAGATTTTTTTGCTATACCTAAGGTAAGTTGTGTAATATCCCTAATATACCTCACTGATCTAACAAGACCCCAGCTTAAAACCATATCACAGTAGTATATATATATATATATATATATATATATATATATATATATATATATATATATATATATATATATATATATATATATATATATATACTATATATACTACAGTATATATACATATACACGTGTGTGTGCGTGTATATTACAAACAATAAGCCATCTCCCTTAAAGGGGGTGGCTACAAAATATACAGAGCATTAGTCAGTGTCACGTTTATCCTTTAACTCTTGAATCAATGATGAATCTGCCGTGCAGAAGACTTCCAGAAAATTATCCACTTTACATCCTTATATATATTGTTTCAATCTTAACCTCTGATTATTTTATGGACTGAAATACATAAACTCCACCTGTCACATTCACCAATAATATGTATTGCAATAGGCACAACGAGCTTCCCTCTTTCCTAATATTTTGCTAACACTTTCTACTGAACGCTTTAAGATTCAGAAGGGGAATGAATGAAGAAATTATCCTTATCAGAAGGGATTCGAACCCACGCTAGTTAAAAGACTGAAGAGGGAGACCGAGTTATCATGGAATGCTTCCAGGTAAGACACAAAAGAAATGTGTATAGTAAATTTTGGGATGATAAAATCACAGGTTTAGTGAAGGAAAAAAAGAAAGCAGGTAAATAATAAAAAATTAATTAATCGATTAATCAGATCGAGAGGGGAAAAAATGTAGTATCGGAGAGAAGTAAATGCCGAGAGATTAATGTAACTTTCAGAATATTTGTAACACTGACTCTCGCAGATATAAGGAGGGCAAATAAAAAGTTGAGAAAGGATAAGATGCCACAAGTTGACTTGTTTACAATTGAGAGTCTATGGAACAGTGGTGTTAGGGTGACTGAGTGGCTGACCTCTGTGTGTAAAGCATTTAAGAATGCAGGAAGGGTACACAAATTTTTTGAACGAGTAAGAAAAATTGCTCTTCAGTTATACAGGCTATGGGTAGAGTGATAAAAGAGAATGTGTAAGTATTGCAGAGGCATAACATTGCCAAGTTCGTATGGGAGGGCGTCTGGTTAGATCTTGAATAAGAAAGAAAGACAGATAACTGAAGAACTGGTGTAGTATGAGACAACGATCTCGTGAAAAGAATAATTATTCTATTGATTACGGCAAAAGGAAATAGAAGCGAACGATACAGGCACAGCATGACGGGGTGTACCAAGAAAGATACATTATAGGATTTTGAAGGAATAAAAGGAAAAACAGAGTGGGTTTAGACAAGGTCTAGAGTTTGGATAAACTGTTCCTTATGAAACAGTTGTGTGAGAAGATGGTGAGTCATTGGATAAAGAATAAGTTTATGGTTGAATCCACACAGATGAGGACAGAGAGAAACGGTGTGTAAATTAATTTGTAGAAAGCAGTTTGAATATATATTTTCTGTTTAAAGGAAAGTCATGTTTCGATATGTATAAGTAAAACCAACTTTTTTGTTGTAAAAATAAGTTTCAAATACGTTATATATCTCTATAGTTGCTCGATTTTTTTCCCACGGATTGAGTCATGAGATGTCAGAGATACGGATGCAAAGATCATGTATGAAAAATGGGGTCGCGAATGAAGCGATTTTTGTCGGTGATGTCGAAGAGATCCTGTAAAGACTGGTAACAAAGGTTACAAAAGGTAGAATGGACTTGAATTATATGAAAGTTATTTCGTAAATGTAACAGAGATGGTAGACTAATGGAAGAGGAAAGTCACAAAATAGGTGAGAATAAGAAGCTCTAGAACCACAGCAAAAAATTTGGAAGAGAAAACGAGGCATATCTTTGGAAGCATAAGTTAAGATTTACGAACTGATTGTTGAGTCAGCTTTGCTTACGGAACCAAAGCGTAAATAATGAACGCAAGTGACCGAAAAAGAAGAATTGAGACTGTTGATACGAAATTTTGCGTTAGTTGCGTGGTGAAGAGGAGGCTAGCAACCTAACCCCTACAGATTTATTAAAAACCAGCTAATCTGGGGGAAGTCAACCCCTTCAATGAGGAAAAAGGGGTATATAGCAACGAGTTAGGTGAGAAGGAGAATTCCTTTTATTTCCTTTCAATGTGCTTTATTACGCTGACGTTTCCGGACCATGTGTCCCATTTTTAAAGCTATAAATTAAAAAGACAACAGAAATAAAAATAGACTCAGATTTTAAAAACGAGAAAAAAAGTTTTTACATAAAAGTATAAAAAGAAACATAACAGAAAGGAACAATGGTTATCAACACCTCTATACCTCTCGTGAGTTTCCGTTGGAACCAAAACAGACCCTGAATGTCACTCAGCGTTTGCCTTCAGCACTATTTGGTAACCAGTGTTCCTTTCTGTCATGTTTCTTTCTATACTTTTATGTAAAATCTTTTTTCTCGTTTTTAAAATCTGAGTCTATTTTTATTTCTGTTGTCTTTTTAATTTCTAGCTTTCAAAATGGGACACATGGTTCTGAAACGTCAGCATAATAAAGCACATTGAAAGGAAATAAAAAGAATTCTCCTTCTCCCCTAACTCGATGCTGTTCATCAGGTATATACACACATTTGCTACAGGTAAGGGAATGTCATAACTTTCTAATTCTTCCTGTAAAAATTCCATTAAATCATCTACAGGCACTTTTGTAAATAGAACACACATATATATACAATATATACTGTATATACATAAATATATATATATATATATATATATATATATATATATATATATATATATATATATATATATATATATATATATATATATATATATATATATATATATATATATATATATATATTATATATATATATATATATATCGTCCTCTAGCAGAAATGAGACCGTACGTTAACCTCAAAGTAATTCTTAATCATCGCACGTTACAGATCGAACAGAACTAAAAAGTGCCAATTACTCTGTGTCATGTTCGAAATTTGGCATATGCATATACCGTTAATACTGGAGTCCATCAATTACAGCAAGCCGTGTATTCGCGCATGTGCAGTAGCCGAAAATCCAAAATGGAAGAAGACCTATAAGAACCCTCAGGGAGAGAGAGTTTTCCATCAAACTGTGCCATCTCCTCTCAGAGCATAGGTATCAACTTTGATCTTTCTCCATCTACGGAAGAATCTACAGCTTCCACAAACCCCCAGATTGAAGAAGACTCCAGTGTCCACCACTGCAACATCCAACATGAAGAATATTCTGGGGCTCTTACTTCTCGGCATGCTCTTTGTCGCTTTCCAGAAGGAGGTATGGTCCATAGGTTTTTCTGCCGTTTTGTGCATTTTGCCCATTTGCCTCGTTATGTCGCTTTAAATTATACTGTGGAACTAGCCGGAACAACTTTTGGCTAATCGGGCTAACCCATTTTTCTGACATAATTTTTCCCTACATCTGGCGACGCTGCAATTTTACATTCAAAGGTATTTCCTGAGTATTCATGTATTTTCATATTTCTATATAAAGCTGAGTAGAATGTTAACATTACAACCAGTGGGCTGAGTTACTGGAGGAGGGAAAAAAGCCTTTTTGTGTTGCTAGGTTTTATCTTCGTGCTTTTTGGACATACTATTACATATATACTTTCCCCTTTCATACTAAACCAAAGCTAGATCCTTCCAAGTACGTCCACCTTCAGGAAAATAAAAGTGGAGATCATTTTGGTAAGTTGGTCTCTGCAGTGAGGATAACCACAGTTGAATCATCATCATCATCAGGTTCAGAACTCACCGATATCGATTTCTGACTTGATGCAGGAGACTTCTTTCATTTGAAGACCTCATTCTGCTTTAATGGTCTGGGGAAAGGTGGCTTCATCTTCCTAATTACTAGAGTAGCTTGGGAACTGAAATCCTGGCCAGAATTCTTCTAGTTCGGTCTTTTTTAAATCTAGAAAGCTAATGTCCAGACAGAAAAGGCTGTAACGAATTTCGGAAGGTACCCAGCTTGCTATGTTGGGATTCACTCCAAGAAAGGAAGTGTTACCTAGAGTGGTTCACTGAACTTATTCTCATACACTAATGTGACCACTAATTCAAATTTTACCAGTTGAAACTTAGGATGCCAAAATAAAATAACAATATACACTTGAAATAATATCATTGGTCGTCTTCAATCCGCCTCCCTATCAATCACTCTGGTTTCCAAACGATCTTTGGTTATTTTTTAGTTCTTTTTGTTTTACCTTATTTGATAAACGGTCCCTTCAATTAATATATGTGTCTAGATTTAAGGAACTCATTAACTTGTAGAATTTATTCCAATCACACTTCACTGATGGCATTATTAGTAACTTCTGATAACTTCTGAGAAGGAGGAAAACTTACATTAACTGAATTCTTCTCTTTTCCCTTCCACAGGTAGATGCAAGTAAGTGTGGTCAGTGAAATCTGTGTCGTTGTCTCCAAGAATTTGTAAGTAATGCTTCTCTCTTGCTGAATGGCGAATTTCAAATCCCCAGATTGCTCTGTTACTTATAAAAGCACATACCCTTTCTTCCGACAAAATCAATGAGCGTTTCCCATGACCGAAAAAAATCCGAGTGCCTGCATTCGGGAGAAAAAAATAAATAACACAAGTAAAAAATGCGCCGAAGTTTCATCGGCGCAATCGAGTTTTCTTTACAGCGTACAATGCTGTATGAAACTCTCAGACACGGCCCATGAAATTTTCAGCCACAGCCCGGTGGTGACATGTGTTGTTAGCACCTATAGCGGTGCCAGACACACGATCATGGCTAATTTTAACCTTAAATCAAATAAAAACTACTGAGGCTAGAGGGCTGCAATTTGGTATGTTTGATGATTAGAGAGTGATCAACATACCAATGTGCAGGCCCCTAGCCCTAGTAGTTTTCAAGATCTGAGGGCGGACGGACAGACAAAAAGCCATCTCGATAGTTTTCTTTTACATAAAACTAAAAAGATAAAAATAATTTACAATCTGAAGACTCACTTGGCTGAGGATGATATACAAGTGATTAAAAATAAACTTCTACGAAAACCAAATTGTAAGTAGACGTTAGACTACAGAAGTAGGTATGATTTCGATATTTTAGTCATGTAAACAAAACCTGGCTACTTCTAAATCTTGAGTTTACTCTCTAGATGCCATTCGAATCAAAGACCTTAGCAACCTAAAAATAACTGAAAAACATTACTTAAGGATTATGACTGGAATTTTAATCTAGATCTAGAGACAGGAAAGAACCGCAATATAAGACCGACTGCTTCTTGGTGAAGACAGACCTAATACACAAATCCTACGCAAATACTAAACATCATTTTCTTTATAAAGAACATTTTGATACTTATCTTATTATTTATCAAGTGCATAGCCTATCATCATATAATAAAGAACTCATACATAAAAGAACTCAAGGGGTCTAATCTATATTTGCGCAGAGTTGATGACTTTAATAAAAATAAGATATTAAAAAACTGACAGACTATTGTCTGTCAGCGGTAATCAAACAGAAAATATAACTTTGAGTATAAAAACTCTTTCTCTGTATTTCGACAAACAGTTTGCGTCATGAAGCCAAAGTACAGTTATCTGGGCGGTTACTGCTTTGTGCGAGGCGTTGGGACTTGCTCAGGATTCGTCATAAAAAGAGGCTGTTATGGACAGTGCTCCCTCTGCGCTCCAGGTAAGAAAGGCCGGTGCCTGTGATCTGTTCCAGGTAAGACTCACACCTGCGTCTCGCGTCACAGAGCTTTTGGTTGGCGACTGCCTCACAACTATCTCAGTTGCGTCAGTTTAGAGAAAAAATGTTGAAGAGTGAGAGAGAGAAATTTCAACATATTATTAAGCACTACACACAAAAATCATATGCACATAAATGTATATAGGTATATGTATGTATATAGCCTATATGCATATGTATATATACATACGTATGTATGTATGTATATATATATAATAAATGTATATATATATATATATATATATATATATATATATATATATATATATATATATATATATATATATATATATATATATATATATATATATATATATATATATATATATATATATATATATATATATATATATATATATATATATATATATATATATATATATATATATATGTGTGTGTGTGTGTGTGTGTGTGTGTGTGTGTTTGTATGTTTGCGCTTGTCTTTACACTATTTCTGGAAAGCACTGAGTGACGAAGAATAATAATTCTCGGTTTCCAAGGAGTCACCCAAATTTTATCTATCTCCTTGTTAAGTCAACTCGATCTACCTATTTCACAGCATTATAGGCCCACCACTGATACTTATGGCTGAAACATTTATTTTACAAATGCAAGCAAGTGCGTTTCATGAAAACGTTGTACAAATAGTAACGGAGTCTGCTTGGAGAAAGAGAATTAGATTCCTATTTCTGCCATGGTTCCGACTGTGCATGTTGCAGGACTAAAATTATGTTTCGTATTGGAAGACTTTTTTTTACGCACAGAAATGTACGTCAAAAGTAGATAAAGCTTTGACAGATCTTGCTGGCTGAGCAGGATCTTCTCACTCGGTAAATGTCATAACCTTTGTATCATTAACTTGGGTCCTGCTGAGATCCTTAGCCAGGGATCTTGTTCGTGTTAATGCGTTTATGAAAATGTCCCGTTTCTGTTAATATTGAAGATGGAAAACGGTTTGAGTAAACAGGTAGGTAATTCTTAAGATTAGTTGTGGACGGAAGAAAACATCTAAGGACCCGAACACTTTGGGGGTTGAAAATTTTCACGAAGTGAATTTGGAATGCCTTAGACTGACATCGGAAAAGCAAAGACAGCATAAGGAAGACTCTTTGGAACGTAAAGGAAGGGCTTTTCTTCACCCTAAAAGATGATGAAAGAGTTTCATCGACAAGGTAAAGATATTACTGAAGTGAACTATAAGATACCCTGTGATTTTGATTCCTTAAACGACAGCATATTTTTGAAAGTTAGTTTCCCTTTGATCCAAAACCTCCTGCATCTTATAATTTTTTTTTAATCTTAACTGCCAATGAAGTAGGTTGTTCTATATCATTCTATAGTAACACACAATTACTTTGTCAATAGCTTAGCTAAGCTTTTCATTTCGTAAGAAAATTGAAAAACAATCACTAATTCAACACAACAACTGACTTAATCATAAATGATAATTGATACGGTTTCAAATAATCCGCTCTTTGTTATTTCCACCAGTAAAAGCTGGCCAAAACCAATGCAAAAATCTGGGAGGTTTCTGTTTTCGAGAACATACAGGACGCGTCTGCCAAGGCCGAGTAGATCCTACTGCTTGTAGAGGCAACGAACGCTATTGTTGTATTCCTAATGCTGGTAAGAACAACGATTGATGATGATAAACAAAAGATGGAGATTTGTTTGAGCATAGGCAGAAGAGAAGGCATGTCTAAGTGAGAGAGAGAGAGAGAGAGAGAGAGAGAGAGAGAGAGAGAGAGAGAGAGAGAGAGGAAATCTGTTCGAGTATAGACAGGGGAGAAAGCGTGTAACAAAGAGAGAGAGAGAGAGAGAGAGAGAGAGAGAGAGAGAGAGAGAGAGAGAGAGAGAGAGAGAGTTGAATAGCAGGCGATACATTGCAGTAATGACTACTTCCATTACATACACATACACACACACACACACACACACACACACACACACAGAGAGAGAGAGAGAGAGAGAGAGAGAGAGAGAGAGAGCGTTGGAATTCTCTGGGTGGAAGGACTATACAGGGTACCCTAACTGATGATCCGTAATTTTTTTTTATCTTCAAACAGAATATTAAGTATCCAGTAGTAAGCATTATCTAAATACAAATCTTGACCTTTCAATTGCAATCAGTTTTTTTTTTTTTTTGGTGTGTCTAATTACAAACAAGTCTATCTAGTAATAATGATTTACTAACAGTAAACTTATAGGTTCCTTCTAGAAAAAGGTAAAAAAATCCTCTTACGATAATCTACGGGATCTTGTGAAAAATGTAGGACTAATCTTATCTTGACATTTGTAGGAAAATAAGAAGAGTGCGACCATGTTACCCCTCTGGATTCCTTGATGACATCCATCCAATACAACGAAGAAGTTTTCACGAGTGCAGTTCTTCATTTATTTGATACCCTGTTTTACCTTCCTTAGTTTGTCACGCAGTAGTTATTGTTTCCGAAACACCACAGGATTTAGATATAACAACAAGGTCAAACTAAAAATTTGTATATGCCCCTATAAGAAGTTATTGTAATTGGTCTCAAATAAATTTGGCTTTCATTTCTGCAACTTGTATTCTTATCCACATGAAATTTATCTCTTAATTATTGACGGATAAACACAGCATCCGGAGGGAAATAACTAGCACTGTGTAACCTCACCAATGATTGAACTTGATGGATAACCTGCAGCATTATGGCTGCCACAAGAAATCCTTAAAACAAAATTCCATAAAAGGACTAAACCAAAATTTGTCTTAAAAAAGGAAATGGCTATCTGAATTGAAATACAACAAAGGATTTCGTAACCACTTCACTGCGACGGGTGAAAAAGTCCCAAAAATATGAAATTTAAGACAAAATCATCAGGTATTTATTTCACCACTGGTACGTGATAATCTTGTCGTCATATTCTTAAATTACGTTTGATGGATGAGCGATTAAGTTAGAGGTACGATTTGTTATTACAAACACCCATACTAATACCAAATATATATATATATATATATATATATATATATATATATATATATATATATATATATATATATATAGAATTACATATGTGTCTGGTAAAAGTGTGACCAGTAGATTCTACATATATATATATATATATATATATATATATATATATATATATATATATATATATATATATATATATATATATATATATATATATATATATTATATATGTATATTTATTTATATATATATATATATATATTTATATATTTATATATATATATATATATATATATATATATATATATACATATATATATATATATATATATATATATATACATATACACATATACATACACATACACTGGTTCGCCATAACCTTGTAGTTACGTTCTTGAAGTGCGTTCGATGAATGAACGATTAAATTAGTGGTATGATACGTTATCACAAACACCCATACTAATGACAATACATATGTGAAGAGTATATATATATATATATATATATATATATATATATATATATATATATATATATATATATATATATATATATACAGTACATATACGTAAATTGGGCCATATTTAAATACGATAATTTTTTTAGTTGACTTGGCCTAGAAAAGAAACAATGGCAAGAATAAGTAACATTACAAAGTTATTTGAAACACTCACCCACGCATCTATTTATATATATATATATATATATATATATATATATATATATATATATATATATATATATATATATATATATATATTGTCAGGATTTACATTCCTCCTCTTATTTAGCTGCTATCTAGCTACCTTCTAGGGAAAATCATCATTTCAGTTAGCTTATAGTTGGTGCCAATATGGCGGAACCCAGTTGTTTTCCACTTATATGGACCAAGGACGCATGCCTTCGTAGCGTACAGGAAATGCCTGGGCATGGTATACAATAAGTCTCCCTCTTTCAACCCCCCTGCTACCAGCACACACCTAGATTCCTCCCCCCCCCCTTTGGGGTAATGTTTTCGAAGTAGGCTTAGGGAAGAAATAGATGTTAGGGCGTAAACCACTCGGGGTGGGGGGGAGCTAGCACCTTAAACCTTAGGCTCATTATCTTTAAGACTGCTATTCCTTTGATCTGTTTACTGGCAAAGAACTCGCTTTCAGGTGGAAGCCTATCGCTCCGACGCCCACTTGAAAAAGAAAGCAAGCAGACTCGTTCCAGCGACTGTCCTGATCGTACGTCTGTCTCAGGTGACGGCCCAACTTCACGATTGTACGCCCGAGATGTGGTGTTTCGGAGCTCAAATATTCGTCTGAAATAGGTAAGCCAAGAGTGAATTTGGCACCCATCACCCCTGTCTCTCTCCACTAAATTCCTTCCATCTCTCTCATTTACCTTCAAGTTTAATCCCTTCCTTTCCCAAGCTTCCCCCTTTGTGTGACGGCGAGCACATGTTCCTTGTTTCAAAAGCCCAATCGAATACGATTCCAAGACTGTGATTACGTGATTTCTTATAATTATCTTCTGGGCTACGTAATGGTTAGCATTTAAGAACGTGCATTTGTGTAATATTTATAGGGAGATTTCATTTCTCTGTTTGTGCAGTGCTAACTCATAGCCTCTCTTACAGGGGAGATATCGTCTGCTCCGTTACCAATCTGTGTCCGTTCAGTCTGACTGCCATTCAAATTTCGAAACCATTCCTGGTCGCAGCCCGATTGCAGAATCTGTTGTGGGCCCCACAGAATTTTATATGAATTAATTCCATCATCCTGGAGTTCATATCTTTTTGCAGCATAATTAACCGAGATGATTTAATGTAATTTTAACCTAACCGCGTTATTATTATAACTGGGGATGATTGTACCTTGGCCCTCCATATTTGAATTGCTTGCTTGCCAATGTCTGCATTAATGCTCACTGTATATAATTAATGAGCCTGCCTATTGGTTACAATTTGCATTCTGTTTGTCTCCTTGCATACTTGTTTAGTCTCTGTAAATAAACCCCTTTTAATTGTAAAAGAAGTCTAATTTCAATTGGCGACCTTAATCATTTACTAGTAAATCCAGGATTACTAGTAAATCCAGGAAAATCTAAGGTGAGTTTCAAATAACTTTCTTTTGTTCATAAACTCGGGCTCCCTTGGTTCTTTGGCAGTACCTTTTTAAAATTTGTTTCAATTCTCTCCCCAACCAAGCCCCCAGTTTATGACAGTGACAACAACTCGCCAGGATCTAGTCACATTAGCGTTAATTAGCCTCACTATTAAGCTAGACTAGGAAAAAAACCAGGAATAATCAATCACTTTAATTTACGGTAATCATTTCATTATTCACAAAGACACAGAAGCGACTGGGGCAGACCTAAGGTAAAAGGGTATGTGCATGTTTCTAACATTAAGGGTACGTAAGGTTAAATAAGAAAAGTGATATTAATATTTCTTTAAAGAAATGCAACATCTCTTGTCGTTACAAGCAATCAGAACACAGGAGAACGCATAGGGTTTTAAGTTAGCGAAACTGAGAGGTAGGCATGAACTGTCCACCCGCAAATTTCCAGGTAGGGACAGGGTGTGAGGTTGCCACTTAGGAATTAGGGAGTGTGTAGTTAGGGAATTTTGCATGTGTGAGCTAGAACCAGTAGCTAAGAGTTTATTTCGGAAAAGTTACGGCTGAGAAAGTGTACAATTTCTCGATCAGTGATAAATTTTCGTATAACTAGTAGCTTACAGGAAACCGTGCAGTGGTCTCTGGCATTTACACGGCGAGCAAGAAACAGTTCTGTTCAAATCAGCGCATGTGTGGATCGTCCCAGTGTTGGAGAAATAAAAACATTTCCAAACGTAGTTATTTAACCACCCTCCCAGTCTATTAAAAGTAAAGTAAAGACATTGTTGATGGTGTAACGTTAAAATATTCATCTTTTTATTCAAAACCCGAATTTATTGAAGAAAGTAGAGTGTTTTCCTTTCAATCCCCCTGCCCCGTGCTTTGTCTGATCAGCTGTTACCACAAGCAAAGCGGTTCCACAATGTTCGCTCAAGGAACGAACCTTCCTCCCTGTGTGCCTTAACGTAACCCGGGAAAATCTTTGAAACGATTTGAAAACCCTTTGCTTACCATATCATGAATCTTGTGTGCAAGACAGTAAAAAAAAAAAATTACGTAAATACTCAAAGTTCACTGCAAAAGAAGCCTTAACTTTACGTAATTCCACAAATATACTTTATTTTCTCTTGAATATAAGGGAAAATCACTTTAAAATTTCATAACAAGTACGTTCCATTACACAACACTCACCAAAAGAGAGAGATATTTTTTTTTTTTCCTCTTTTCCCTTGCTTATCCTTTCATTTTAACACGGGACCGACATAATTTATTTACGAGTTTGGTAACCAACTCACGAATCATAAAAGCAAATACAAAGAATTCGCTTTAAAATACTCACGCTGAGATTTCAAATTCATTACCAGTTAAAATTTTACCATATACACAGTGGGTGAAATTTATGAGCACTTGTGTTTAGCGAATAATCGCGCATAACCGCTTTTCCTTTCAAGTGGTTCAGCCGAGATAATTTCTTGTACGCTATAGAGCGCGTACATCTATCTAATTAAACGTCGTCCAACTGGAGTGCATGAGTTGGGTATATCTTATCTTAGACTTCTTATACAGCAAGGGCTAAACGGCATATTGGGTGCATTCCTCGTATCCTACCTGTTCTCATGTTAGGCAGTTCTTATAACTAGCCATCCACTCGTTTCACATCCAGTTTCCATTTCTCTCAGTGCCACTAATCTGCGGCACTGCTAAGCACCCACTCACTGAAGCACTTATCTATCTTTCACTTTCCTTTTCTCTTCCTTTCTGCTGGAGTCTCTCATTTACCTTTTACTCCCTACTTACCTTCTGCTCAGGCAGGGCACCTCACCTTCAGTGCCAATTCATGCACTGACATTTTGCATTGCTCCACGGAGCGCACCAGCACCACAGTGCCACCCAACCAAATTAACCTCTTATAAGCCATTGCATCTGTATTGAAGAAACAGAGTGCCATACAACCAGTGTTTCCGCCCATAAGGACCTCAGCTCCTTCAGGAACAACCCATTAACAGTGCATCCGGCCATAAGGACCATAGAGCCTTCAGGAGCACTTCCACGTTCTAAGTGTTTCCACTCATAAGGACTAAGAATACCTTTAGGATCACTTCATTTACTAGTGTGTCCGCCCATAAGGACTCAGACTTCAGGTTTGAAAGGCTTTATGAAGAGGAACCACTAGTGTGACCTTCGCGAAGAAGACAGCGGCAGCCCTCAAGGAAAGTGACACTCAGAAGCTCTAGCAGCCCAACAAGCATCCAGCCCCACCCCATCTGCACTAAATACCTCCCTCACGACAGTCAATGACCTCGTTGGCAAATGGACAGAAGATGAGCCGGAACAATAGCTCGAAGAGATCGAATTCCTCTTCGAGACCTATGACGTCAGCCCAGCTGAGAGAGCCTTATTGCTCACCAAGCACCTGGATGGTAAGGCTAAGGCCTCCCACCGAGCATTGGAAAGAGATCAACGAGGAGACATGGCTGCCATCCATGAGGCCATTGCCAGGGCGTATGAAATTACTCCTGAGAGGTGGAGACAACGATTCCGAGGTATGGCCAAGGACGCCGGGTGGTCCTGGACAGAATGGGCCTGTCACAAGACTCAGGCTGGGACCCGCTGGTTCGAATCCTTGCGGTGCAACACCTTCGAGGATGTGTTCAACCGGACCATGCTGAAGGACCTCTTCCAGTGTGTGCCCGGGACTCTGGCCGTGTATCTTAGTGACAAGCAGCCAGCCACCCTCAAGGAAGCCTGCTGCTTGGCTGATGCCTGGGAAACTTACAATTCATCCCACAGCACCTTGCAACGCAGAATAGTGCCACCCGACCACCTCTCCGGCTCAAATCGCCCACAGAATGGACCACCTAGCAGACCTACATGCACCATCTGCAAGAGGTATGGTCATGCGGAAGCAGAGTGCCGCTACAGGGACAATAACCAACAGGGCAACAACCCTCAGCAGCCTACCAATAACCATCCCTCTTCCTCTCCTAATTCAGCACCATCTTCCCAGCACACCGTCACTGCCGGGAGTTCATCCTATCCCGGGGGCCCTTGCCAAGACTGTGGAGTTTCAGGACACTCTACCTCCGGGTATCCTGCATGCCCAAAACATGTGGTCACCTCCCAGGCATGTCAACCTGATCAGTACCACAAGCTCCCTGGCTGAGCGGCCAGAAAAGTCTTACCCTGAGCGGGTCTGGACAAAGTTCGTCACCATAGCTCCTCTGGATGAGTCTAGCCTACCAGTGAACCTACCGACTACTGCCGACACTGGCTCGGATATTAGCCTGATCGATCGGGCCAAAGTGCCAACCAGTGTTTTCACAGATGAGGAAGTTCGGGTGGACGGTAACCTGGGTAGACCAGCAATCCATAACTGTTCTCACAGTCGAACTCAGGGTGATTACCGATTGGAGCATCGAAATTCACCGCCTTGGCGTAGTGAACCGTATCAGGCACGGAGTGGAATTCCTGCTAGGATGAGACATCCTCTGGGGATGCCCCCGACCCCCACCATTCTATTGTCTGACTGTCTCCGCCAGTGAGGCCGTGCCAGAACTTCCTGAGCGGGACGCAGCCACTGTGACAGTTGTGCCACCCTCAAACCAATCTTCCGTTCACCCAAAAGCAAACCGGACCCACCAGCATCGACCTCATTCCAGGCCTAGTCCGCGGATCTTGCGACCGGACGGCCACCAAAGAATTATTCCTCATCACAAAGGGATCTCGCAAATTACCGCTGCAGGACCTGCAACGTAAGAGGGCACTCCGAGAGATGGTCAAAGTGTCCCAGCAAGCTAGCTGCAGCGGCCATCTCCACAAAACCAAGAGGCTCTGCCCTCTCATCAAGACAGGAATCGCTGTCCCAAATCACGCCAGGGACACCGAGGGGTCTTGATCCCCCGGGTCCCCCTTCAACTTTGTCTGACACCAATTCACTGCCAGTGCCACTTGCAAGCACTGGTCAGTGCCAAGCTCCGCCTATCTCGGCTGGAAGCTCCCTGCAAAGCGTACTTCCCGTGCCAGGCCCTGAGTTAGTGCCAGTGCCGGATCCAGAACCTGACCTGGATCCTCCTATGGGAGACCCACCCAACCTCACAACCATGAGCCTCCGACCCCTGATGTTTCTTCTTCCCTCACACTTCCGCCTGCTGAGGACGACCCTCTGGCAGGCCTGGACATTACCTCTTTTCTGGTCGACCAGGAACTGTCCGACCAGGACGCAGACGCTGATTCTCTTCCCACGATGGTTGTTGCAGCAGTCGAAGTAGGAGACCAGCCCGTGGCCGCTGAGGCTGCCCCTGATCCTGCTCCTGACGGCACTCCTGGCTGTTCTTCAGAGTCGGTATCCTCATCGCCCCCTAGGAATGGCCTAGCCAGACCCTGGAGGCCCAGAAGAAGAAGAAGGGGCGGAAGTAATCCACTTAGCAAATCAGAGCCATGAGCTCTTCTTGGCACTTGTGCCCCGTTGGCAGAATGCCGCTTCCATCCCAGAGCGATCCTGGCACCCGCCCAGAGGAGGTAGCCTGTGTGACCTCTGATCCAGTAGTATTAACAATTAACCACGTAGGCCTTTGTACTACTAACCCTTTTCCAACTAACCCCCTTCCAACCCACTCCAGACTCAAACTGATACATTACTTAATCATACATTGTGAATTACCCTTCAGGTTAGTCATGTTTCAATTTGTTGCGTGTTAATCGTAAAGCATTGTGCCGATCATAATTCACTGCGTGCCATTCGTTAGTGCCAGCTCGTTCAGTGCCAGAGTCATAGGACAGTAGGTTAGGTTAGGTTAGGTTAGGTGTTTACCATGTACATTTGCCTAGGCATAGAGTTCTTCTGTTGTCAGAGACAGTTAGCAGAAGTGTCTATAGCCTTAGCTAGGTTAGGCCCGTTGCATATGTGAAGTTAGCCAATTCAAAACCCTCCTTAGCAGTTAGGTAGGCACCTTTAGCTGTTGCAGTGCCAAAGCACAAGTTGTAAGGTGTCAAAGAAACGAGCAGGTAAAAGTTACTGCTACTTTATTACAGATCCAGGCAGCTTATATTGCGGCCGACTGACGCCGGGCCGTGAGAGACAATGGAATTGACTGTGACCTGAGGTCGAAAAACAATAAACAATAATATGCAGTGAACGAGTACAAATTACAATACAAAACATACAGAGTTACAATATAGATACAGTCTTGATGCCTGTGAATGAAGAAACATGTGATACACAATGTGTGACATTCGTATAAATACCATAAAGTAAAAATGATTAAAATGTGTGACCTGGCACGTTTTAGGCGTGACTAATTGAGCTTGAAGAAAACGGGAAGTCACCAAAGAAAACAAGCTCAGCGGAGACTTAAGATAATGGCGCCGCCGAAACACTATCCTGGCGCCGATTTGGTGCTTTACAAATACTCCCCAAGACGAGGGACGCGTCTGATTAATCCCCTGTATCTGCTGGGACGCTGAAGGTTGGCTCCTTGAAGATAACTGAGGGGCCTCCCGCCTGTGAGGCTGCTGTTTGGGCGGTTCCTTCCTGGGCGGCCCTGCGGGGTGAGGGCGTGCTGGAGTGCGTTTGGGCGGAAGGGGTGCTGCCGCTGCCGGGACTCCCGACAGGAAGGCGGGCTTTAGCCGGTCTATGGAAACCCAGTCGTTCTTGCCTGGGAGTGCCAGCTGGAACGTTTGCTGTTCCGCTCCAGCACGCGGAAGGGTCCCCTGTAGGGCTTAGTTAGTGGTGGACGGACGGCGGCGACTTGACGAAGACGTGGGTGGCAGATGACAGCTGTGGCGGCATGAAGGTGGTTGCTTTGTCGATGTATGAGCGCCTGCAGGGGGCGAACTTGCCGCCACGCCGCTGAGCCTCTGCAGAGATGGGAATGGCGATCATCCGTCACGAGCTCTCCCGGCAACGAGGGGTTCCCCATAGGTTTGTTCAGCTGCGGATGGGGTGCCGTCGGCTCTGGGGCGGTCCTCAACCCGAGGAGGACCCACGGCAGCTGATGTTTCCAATCCTCGGCGGTGCAGCGGGCCATGAGGGGATGACTTTAAGGACCTGTGGAACGTTCAACCAGGCCGTTGGCTCTCTACCCTGCGCAGCCACATCGATGGGTTCCCCTGCGTAAACGGCGGCAGCTTTACGGTGAGGGCGGCCCGCGATTGTGTTGCCCGGCCGCCGCGGTGTGTTCGGGGCGCTGGTGTGGAGTTGCGGAGGGCACCGATGGGGGGGCGGCGGCTGTGATGGGAGGTAGGTAAACCTCGGAGTCGCGGGGTCCGCGTTTAACTGCATGAAGGAGGGGATATCCGCGTCCATGCTCGCTCCTTTGACCCCTTACTGGAGTGGGGTACTGGTCCCCGCACTTTCACGCGCCGTGTGGTTCGCTAGTGACGCTGGTGGGGTACCTTCCGAGTCAGCACGCTCAAACGCTGGTTACAGCCCGTGTTTAGGCCGCTAAGAGCGTTTTGGAGAAATCCTGGAGCCAAGACTGAGTCGCGTGTGAGTCCGCTAATGGCTCCGGATACTCGGGGTCACCGCTGTAAGGTGTCAAAGAAACGAGCAGGTAAAAGTTACTGCTACTTTATTACAGATCCAGGCAGTTTATATTTCGGCCGACTCGGGCCGTGAGAGACAATGGAATTGACTGTGACCTGAGGTGAAACAATAAACAATAATATAGTGAACGAGTACAAATTACAATACAAAACATACAGAGCTACAATATAGATACAGTCTTGATGCCTGTGAATGAAGAAACATGTGATACACAATGTGTGACATTCGTATAAATACCATAAAGTAAAAATGATTAAAATCGTGACCTGGCACGTTTTAGGCGTGACTAATTGAGCTTGAAGAAAACGGAAGTCACCAAAGAAAACAAGCTCAGCGGAGACTTAATTAATGGCGCCGCCGAGAAACACTATCCTGGCGCCGATTTGGTGACTTTACAAAGTTATGTAGGGTCCCTGGCTGCCAGTCAGGAGGAGTTAGCTAAGACCCTCAAACCCGAAAGGGTGTGAAGGACCTTTTTTAAGGGGGGACCTGTCAAGGATTTACATTCCTCCCTCCTATTTAGCTGCTATCTAGCTACCTTCTAGGGAAAATCATCATTTCAGTTAGCTTATAGTTGGCGCCAATATGGCGGAACCCAGATGTTTTCCACTTATATGGACCGAGGATGCATGCCTTCGTAGCCTACAGGAAATGCCTGGGCATGGTATATAATAGGTCTCCCTCTTTCAACCCCCCTGCTACCAGCACACACCTAGATCGCCCCCCCACCTCCTTTGGGGTAATGTTTTCGAAGTAGGCTTAGGGAGGAAATAGATGTTAGGGCATAAACCACTCGGGGGAGAGCTAGCACCTTAAACCTTAGGCTCATTATCTTTAAGACTGCTATTCCTTTGATCTGTTTACTGGCAAAGAATTCGCTTTCAGGTGGAAGCCTATCGCTCCAACGCCCGGTCGAGAAAGAAAGCGAGCAGACTCATTCCAGCAACTGTCCCGATTGTACGTCTGTCTCAGGTGACGGCCCAACTTCACGATCGTACACCCGAGACGTGGTATTTCGGAGCTCAAATATTCGTCTGAAATAGGTAAGCCAAGAGTGAATTTGGCGCCAGTCACCCCTGTCTCTCTCCACTAAATTCCTTCCATTTCTCTCATTTACCTTCAAGTTTAGGCTAATCCCTTCCTTTCCCAAGCTTCCCCCTTTGTGTGACGGCGAGCACATGTTCCTTGTTTCAAAAGCCCAATCGAATACGATTCCAAGACTGTGATTACGTGAATTTTTATAATCATCTTCTGGGCTACGTAATGGTTAGCATTTAAGAACGTGCATTTGTGTAATATTTATAGGGAGATTTCATTTCTCTTAGTTTGTGCAGTGCTAACTCATAGCCTCTCTTACAGGGGAGATATCGTCTGCTCCGTTACCAATCTGTGTCCGTTCAGTCTGACTGCCATTCAAATTTCGAAACCATTCCTGGTCGCAGCCCGATTGCAGAATCTGTTGTGGGCCCCACAGAATTTTATGTGAATTAATTCCATCATCCTGGAGTTCATACCTTTTTGCAGCATAATTAAATGAGACGATTTAATGTGATTTTAACCTAACCGAGTTATTATTATAACTGGGGATGACTGTACCTTGGCCCTCCATATTTGAATTGCTTGCTTGCCAATGTCTGCATTAATGCTCACTGTATATAATTAATGAGCCTGCCTATTGGTTACAATTTGCATTCTGTTTGTCTCCTTGCATACTTGCTTAGTCTCTGTAAATAAACCCCTTTTAATTGTAAAAGAAGTCTAATTTCAATTGGCAACCTTAATCATTTACTAGTAAATCCAGGAAAATCTAAGGCGAGTTTCAAATAACTTTCTTTTGTTCATAAACTCGGGCCCTTTGGTTCTTTGGCAGTATATATATATATATATATATATATATATATATATATATATATATATATATATATATATATATATATATATATAAAATATATATATATATATATATATATATATATATATATATATATATATATATATATATATATACATATATATATATATATATATATATATATATATATATACATATATATATATATGTATATATATATATACATATATATATATATATATATATATATATATGTATATATATATATATATATATATATATATATATATATATATATATGTATATATATATATATATATATATATATATATATATATATATATATATATATATATATATATATATATATATATATATATATATATATATATATATATATATATATATATATATATATACATATATATATATATATATACATATATATATATATATATACATATATATATATATATATACATATATACATATATATATATATATATATATATATATATATATATATATATATATATATATATATATATATATATATATATATATATATATATATATATATATATATATATATATATATATATATATATATATATATATATATATATATATATATATATATATATATATATATATATATATATATATATATATATATATATATATATATATATATATTGTCAGGATTTCCATTCTTCCTCCTAGTCTACCACAATTTATTTGGATTTCAAATAAAATAAAGCTTCTCAGTTAACTGCTAGGCAAGCCAATAAGGTGGACGAAGGAGGGTGTCTCACTTATTTTGAACCAAGAACACATTCCATTCTTGCCTGGCAGGAAACACCCGGGCATTCCAAAACAACAGAACCCTCTCCTTCAACCCCTCTGCTAAAAGCACACACCTAAATTTCCCCCCCCATTTGGGATAATGTTTTTGAAGTAGGCTAAGGGAGGGTATAGGCACTGGGGACGCAAGCCGCTCAAAGGGGAAGCTAGGATCTTAAGCTATAAGCTCATAGTCTGCAAAACTGTTTTTCCCTTGACTCCCTTACTGGCTGCAGACCCCTTTTAGACACCCCTGGACGTACACACAAACACAGCGGCTCACATCGTTTTGGAAACAGAAAAGCAGAGACTTCACGGCCGCAAGCTGAGACAGACTTTTTTCCTCCCCTTGTTCCTTGGGAGCTGGCCAACTTAGGGGACTCGAAGGTCACGCCAACGCTATATTAAGAGCTCAAATATTCGTCTAAGGTAAAGTCTGAGAGTTAGTTTGCGCCAGTACCCACCCCCCATTCTGTCTAGTCGACCCTTTCCTTACTGCATCTCAACAATTTTCCAATTCCCATTTCCACTTACGGCATTCCCTTTGTGTCAGCCGAGCCATCCACATTCAGCCTTTGAAGTGCCTTTGTTCAGTAGCCTCATAACCTGTAATTAAGTCCTCCCTTATGGTGTTAAAGTGGGCTAGCTAAGATTTACAAGTTAGAATGTTCATTGTGCCCTGTTTAGTAACAAGGGAGATTTCTTTTGTATCCATGTGTTTGCCCTAACTCAAGAATTCTGTTCTAGGAGACTGCATAACCATGCCCAGTTCGCAAATCTATGCCAAGATACCCCTTACTGACTGCCATCCAAAGTACCCAAACATTCCTGGTTGCAGCCTGATCGCAAGAATCCGTTGCCAACACAGAAATCAGCTTGCAGAAACTAAATGCCATTAGGCTATCCTGAGGGGATTTACCCCTTTCATTTTATTGTTTGTCTGTAAATTGCTGCATTTTGGGCATATCATATTTACTTACTTTAATGTGAATGGTTGCATCTGTGGCCCACTATATTTGCCTTGCTTGTCTGTAAATTACTGCATTTATGGCCTATCATATTGGCTTACTTGTCTGTAAATTGCTACATTTTGGTCTATCATATTTGCCCCGTTTTCTGTAAATAAACCCTTTACAGGTAAAGAGAGTTCTAATTTCAAATTGGCGATCTTCGTCCCCCGGGTTAATCAATGAAAACTTCAAGGTAAGTCCCACTAGCATTCCTTTTGTTCATAATCGGGGACCCCCCTTGGCCCATAAGGCAGTCCATACTATAAAACGTTCACTATTTATTATCCCAAGGACACCCGCTTATGACAATATATATATATATATATATATATATATATATATATATATATATATATATATATATATATATATATATATATATATATATATATATACGTAAAAATGGCCACATTTAAAAGATCATTTCTCCAGCTGAGTTCCTCTAGAAAAGAAACAATTGGAAGGGTATTAAACAATAAAAAAAAACGTTATCTGTAACACTCACTCATGCATCTACTAATATAAATATACGTGAACTTTGGTCACATTCAAGAACAATCATTTTTTCAGTCGAGTTCGTCTAACAAAGAAACAATGGCAAGCGTAAGTAACAATAAAAAGTTATTTGTAACACCCATGCATCTACTAACACATATTATGTGTGCGTGTGTGTACACGTAAATTGTGGCCACATTTAAATACGATAATTTTTTCAGGTGAGTTGGCCTAACAAAGAAACAATGGAAAGCGTAAGAAATAAAAAGTTAATTGTAACACTCACCCAAGCATCTAGTAATGTTTCGCAGGCCCTCCTTTCGTTTCAGCGCCACCTTAACCCTGTAGGGGAGAGAATTCGCCAAATTCCGCAAGGGGGGGAGGGTTCAAAGCTGTCCCAGATGGAGTGTATGGCGATCTGGAGTTTAAGTGTTGTCTTGTCCTCTTCCCCTTCAACAAGACTTGATCGCTGCCCAAAGGTTTTCTACTGGGGACAAATCAGGGGAATTGCCTGGCCAAGACTTAATATAGTCAATCTGGCAATCGTTTAGCAAATCAATGACGTACTGATTGGGGAGAGTGAATCAGCGACGTATTTGGCAGCAGAATGGATATCCCCCCATTTCTCAAAACGAAGATTCCAAAATGTCGCCTAGGAACGCCAGGTAAAATTTCTGTTGACGTGCTCGCTCTTGGGAAGAATTGGAAAGAGAACTAAATCCTCCACGCCACCATACCAAAAAACAACCCCAAAACTTGACCGTGAGTGCAACATGTTTAGCCCCAGCTTATCACTATGAGGCACCTTCCACTCCTTTCCCCTCCTCAGTCTCACACCCGTGACATATGGCCTCCCCCATTCCTTCCCCTGCTTTGGTATGTCTGGATGGCACGAGTGGATACGTGGCCAAGCAGTTGACTATTGTCTTTAATTTCCTTGCACTAGTCAAAGCTGGCCGTCTATATGCGGTTTCCTAAGCATGAGAGCGCGAGGAGAAAGCCTACGTGAGTTCCATGACCAAGAGAAGGGTAGACCCCTCTGTTCCGGCTGGACGCCATGAACTTGGCAACAAACCGTCTTACAGTTCCTTCACCAATGCCACTTGCTTCATAATTTCACTTGTTTTCTGCCTCACCTCATGACATTCAGTTAAATGGATGGTATGCTTCTTAGACATGTTACACATTCATGATACAAGCACAATCAAGTAAGAACACACTGGTTTGAGACACCCTGGTAACACAAACAAAAAAATTTCAGAACGAAAGCTCGGAGGCTACCGTTCTACTGTTACACTATACTTCCTATATCATCTGTCACATGCCGGGGTGGGGCTGGGAGGAAGGGTTGGGGTAAGTTGGCATTTAGTCATTTTTGCTCGAAGATTTTTTATCGAGACAAACATTGTATGGAAATTCATCGATAATAATAGTAGTTTTCATTTCATCTGTCCGGGTAAAGGTATGGCACATGTTTATGAGTAGCACGTGAGTGACTGACATTCAGCGTTTCCGAAATCGTTGGCTCATTGTAATAAATATTAAACTATTTTTCCAAAAGCGCATTTGAATGTTTATATAGACAAAGAACCGTCGCCCATCTGATATAATTCATAAACATCGATCTTTATTCGTAATATACCAACACAAGCATGCGAAATAGGTTGCATCCAGGATTCTACTCAGATCAAACGCAAACGAACGATGAGCCTTCAGCCATTATGATTGATATTATTAGCATAGCCAAGGCCACTCTTAGACGTATACTGAAAAACTGTTCAAATCACAATATTTTCATGTCATTCAATTTTATTCCACGTGCAGTTTCATTGCATGTGTATAGAAATAACTTTATTATGATACCAAGTATTGTTTACCTCTAAAACATGAAGCGCGGACCAATGAAGCTAGACCTATACTACTGATTCGTCAGGTGTTTTATTTTACTAACCTTCTTTCAAGCACACATTCATTCTATTTCAGTCAGAAATTACTCTTTTATTGTAACCTTTATTTATTCATTCTAATTATCGTTCCAATGCCAACAATGAAAAAAAAATGTATGCCTAGGCTAGCCAATTATAGCCTACCGTATGTTAACAACACAGGACGACGGGAACTGAATGGGATTTTAAACTTTTGCTGGATAAGTTATTTAGCTAAATAGTCCCGAAAGTGCCCAAGCACTAAGCTAATACAATTATTTGTATGCTCGAGAAAAAATTATATAAACATGTAGAGTATTCTGGAAAGAAAAACCACAATACCATAGCTATCATGCCATGTTATAACTGAAATATCCCGCCTTCCCGCCAACACAACAGTGGTTTTTCCATTCACCTCCCCATGTCCTAGACAGCCTCATAGACAACGCTGTTCCTTGCTTATTTATGTACCTACAGTGAGATAAAATATGTTTGAAATTCATCGTTCGTTTGCATTTAACCTAAGTAGACTGTTTGTTAAAACTCGTCATTCAACTAGACAGGCCCTCTGTCTACTGACTGGTCGTTGTGCTTATCTGGTAAGCCATGTGTTCCGTCTACAAGGTCATCAGAAATCCCGTCTTGCTACCCATGACCAGCACCCTTTGCCTCCAGGTGGATAGTAGGGCGTATTGTGACACCGTCTGGACGTTAAAGGTGGGCTTTAAAAATTTTATCGATATCGTTTCTGCGATCATCAGCCTCCGGTTTGTATTTTCTTGTCCAATTACTATTGTTGCTTGTATCTATATAATTAAAGAAACCCACCCTAAACGTCCAGACGGCATGACACGTCCTACCGTCCACCAGGAGGCAAAAGGCGCTGGGCGTGGGATTGTACCCCTCGCCTGAGGATTGTGGGATTGACACCGAAAGAAGCATTTATCGTGAGCGTAAATAACAAGTAAAAAATGCGCCGAAATTTCTTCGCCACAATCAAGTTTTCTGTACAGCCACTGCAGCGTATAATGAAGGCCACCGAAAATGTATCTATCTTTCGGTGGTCTCGGTATAATCCTGTATGAGCCGCTACCCATGAAACTTTAACCACGGCCCGGTGGTGGCCTGTGCTATATCGTTGCCAGAAGCACGATTATGGCTAAATTTAACCTTATATAAAATAAAAAACTACTAAAGCTAGAGGGCTGCAATTTGGTGTGTTTGATGATTGGACGGTGGATGATCAACGTACCAAATTGCAGCCCTCTAGCCTCAGTAGCTTTTAAGATCTGAGGGCGGACAAAAAAGTGCGGACGGCCAGACTAAGCCGGCGCAATAGTTTTCTTTTACAGAATACTAAAAAATGCGCCAAAGTTTCTTCGGCGCAATCGAGTTCTCTGTACATCGTATAATCAAGGCCACCGAAAATAGACCCATCTTTCGGTGGTCTCGGTATAATGTATGAGCCGCGGCCCATGAAACCTTAATCAAGAACCGGTGGTGGCCTGGACTATATCTTTGCCAGACGCACGATTATGGCTAACTTTTACCTTAAATAAAATAATGTAAAAACTACGGATGATTGCAGCCCTCTAGCGTCAGTAGTTTTTAAGATCTGAGGGCGGACAGAAAAAAGTGCGGACAGGAAAAGTGCGGACGGACAGACAAAGCCGGCACAATAGTTTTCTTTTCAGAAAACTTAAAAGGCACAAGGCTAGTAACCACACCGAACATTTAGAGATTTGTTGAGATTGTAAAATTCTGACACCAACAAACGCTTCCAGTGAGGTAAAAGGCGTATTTGTATATTTGTGTATACTTTATATAATATATACAGATATATACGAGTATATATATATTTGTGTATTTTAAATATATATGTATATACATATACGTATATATATATAGTATATATATATACATATATATATAAAGAGAGGGAGAGATAGATAGATAATGTATATACATCGAACTTAAAGGGGAAATGAGTCCGTGCGTCAACCTCATAGTAATTCCCAGTCAATGCACGTTAGAGATCGAATAGAACTAATAAGTACCAATTACTCTGTGTCATGTTCGAAAATTGGCTCATACGTATACCGTTAACACTGGAATCCACCAATTACAGCAAGCCGTGTATTCGCGCATGTGCAGTAGCCGAAAGTTCAAAATGGAAAAATACCTATAAAAACCCTCATGACGAGATCGTTTTCCATGTCAATCTGCGGCATCTCCTCTCAGAGCAAAGGTGTCAATTTTGATCTCTCTCCATCTACAAAGGAATCTACAGCTTCCACAACCCCCAGATTGAAGAAGACTCTAGTGTCCACCACTGCAACATCCAACATGAAGAATATTCTGGGGCTCTTACTTTTCGGCATGCTCTTTGTCGCTCTCCAGGTGTGTTTCATGTTACTTTTTCTGTCTTGTCCATTTAAGCCATTTTCACTGATTTATTTCATGACGCCGTGTTAAATTACACTATTGTAATGACCAGCATTCTCAGCTAACCAATTTTTCCCTACATCTGGGGACGGTGCACTTGTACGTTCAAGATTCTTTCCTGAACCATATTTATTATGTATTTTTAGATTTACTTGTAGGGATAAGTAGAAAGGTAATATTACATCCAAGTTATTGAGTCACTTGAGTAGTGATGCTGGGTTTTGTTTTTGTCCTTTTAGACAGGGTTTCTCAGGCTCAGTACTGGATGCCATAAATGAAACATCGGGTAGTGAATCTTAGCAGCAGAACTAAGTGATATAAGGGTAGGTTTCCCGGGGGAAAGATATTTTCTTGAACAAAATTTGTTTCATTTCTGAATATATATCAGCTTAATTTTGCATTGTAACTATCCTTTAGCTGAATTTGTTTACCAGTGTAAATCTTTGTCTAGGCTCATACAATGACCCATTTTCTCGCAAGCCAAAGCTAGATTAGTCCATATATGCCCCCTTAAAGGAAATAAAATAGGGACCATTTTTGTAAGTTGATTTCCCCAGTGATGATAATCAGTGTTGATTCTTTATTCAGTGAATCACTTGGCCCATCTTCATGCATAGAACTTGCTCGTATCTTTTTCTGAAGTGGTGCAGGAGATATCTTTCATGGTGTGGGGAAAGGTGGCTCCAACTTCCTAATTACTAGAGTAGCTCAGGAACTGAAATCCTGGCCAGAATTCTTGCAGTTTGGTCTTTTCAACAACTAAAAAGCTAATGTCCAGACAGAAAGGGGCTAATGCTATGATAAAAAGGCTCAGTGTCGAATTCCGCAAGGTACTCAGCTTGCTGTGTTGGGATTCATTGCAAAAGAGGAAGTGCTCAGTGGAAGTTCGTTGAACTTATTCTATACATTAATGCGACCACTAATTCAGATTTTGCCAGATGTAGTTTAGGAAGCCAAGCAAAAGAATTAATGTCTACTTAAAATAATGTCAGTGGTGGTCTTCGCTCCTCTTCCGTAGCAATCACCTTCCCACAAAACGACCTTTGGTTACTGTTTAGTTCTTGTTGTCCGTTTTACCCAAACATAGTTAACGGCCCCTTCAGGTAAATTTAAATACTAGGTTCAAGGAACTCTTAAAAATCATTTGCTGTCTGACACGCCAGGAAACAAGATACCATAAAGCCCATTTGTCTTATTAACTTGTAAATTTATTCCAGCTGCACTTCACTGATGGCATTATCATTTTTAGAGTGATTGCCACGCATATCAGTAACTTATGAGAAGGAGGAAAATTTTGTTACCCGAATTCTCTGTACCCATCCGCAGGTAGACGCAAGTAAGTGTGATCAGTGGAATCTGTGTTGCTGTCTCCAAGAAATTGTAAGTATCGCGTCTCTTTTGCTGCATGGCGAACTTTAACTGACCAGATTGCTGTTAGTTATAAAAGTACACACCTTTTGTGCTGACAAAAGCAATGAGCGTTTCCCAAGACCAATAAAAATACGAGATTCTACATTTCAAAGTAAAAAAAAAAAAGATAATAAAATATCAAAAAAATGTACAAGAATCAGTCGACTCACATAAGAGAGGACGATACATAAGTATTTTCAAATAAAAGTTTGCGGAAAAAAAATTATGGGTAGAAGTAAAATTCTAGAAGTAGGAGTGCTTATTCAATGTTAACCATGCTGATAAAACCTGGGAACTTCTAAATCTTGAGTTTACTCTCTAGATCCAATTCGAATCAAATACAGCCTTAATATACATATCCTCCTCAAATACTAAACTTGATATTCTGTATGAAAAACATTTTGAAACTAATCTTATTATTTATCAATCGTATAGCCTATCAGATTTATTCAAGAACTCAAGAGGTCAAATCTATACATGCGAAGAGTTGATAATTTTAATAAGACCCAGTTATTAAAAAAACTGAAAAAGTGTTTTAATTTACAACATCAGCATATTTCTCCAAGACTAGCCATTTTTATTTTTTGCTCCAAGAATTTTTCCCTGGAAAAGACGGAACTAGGAGAGATAAATCAGCAACAGCCATTTCCTTATCCATCTATTTATAGTCAAGTTCAATACAAAAAGCATCAAAACCTTTTCAAAGGCTTTAAAGCCATCTTCAGCTTTTCCATTTGTATTAAGCTGTCCTTTCGACGACACGGGCCCTTGTCCTGTTGTGGCAAGCTGTTCATGGTTGTACAAAGCCTGGTGTGGACAACTTGCCTTGAGCTCTGCTGACCAAGAGGCAAAAATCGTTAAAACTCTCATATGATTCCGCAGCTGAGTCCAGAAATTATTAGTAATTCTTTATGACTGGAAGGAAACCAATAATGATTTTCATTTTCATGAACAAGTTGTATGAAGCTCAATTATACAGTTTCATACAAATGATTAACAAATTTTTATCTTAAATATCTCGAAATACAGAGATAACATTCAAAACAAATTTATAAAAAGATAAATAAGTGGCTTTTCCGGGATTATATAATGGAAGCTTTAATATTACTTTTTACAACCAATAAATTTCATTTATTAGTATTGCAAAATACAAATGTATAAATAAATTAATTATAAAAGCTTTATTTTTATTACTGTATAGGCTCTAATCAACGCGTTAGTGTCAAGATTCAGTATCGTGCCACTAGTTAAAAAAAAAAGACCCTTTATTCGACATAGAATATTTATGAAGATGGTTGTGTTATTTAATTAGATATAGAGACACATTTCCAAACGAATTACATTAAAATTTCGTATACAATCCTTTGACTTTTGCAAGTACCTTCATGTCATGATTAAGCTAAGACTTTTGCTAGTCTGTGGTATTCTAACAGAAGATATAATTTTGAGTCTAAAGCAAGAAAGAAAGAACTCTTTCTCTGTATTTCAACAGTTTGCGTCATGAAGCCAGCCTACAGTAATCTGGGCGGCTACTGCTTTGTGCGAGGCGTTGGGACATGCGCCGGCACTGTGATCAGAAAAGGCTGTTATGGACAGTGCTCCCTCTGCATTCCAGGTAAGACAGATTGGCACCTGTGATCTGTTCCAGGTAAGACACACACCTGTGCCTTGTATCGCAGAGCTTTCGGTGGGCAACTGTCTAACAACTTTCTCAGTTGTCAGTTTAGAGAAAAAATGTTGAAGAGAGAGAGAAATTTCAATATATTATGAAGCACTATGCCCAAAAATCGTATACAAATATATGTACAGTAATCCTTCAATTATCCGGATTGATAGAGCCAAGGGCCTATTGGATAATGGCAAAATGTTGGAAAGGGCGAGTAAAAAAATCTAGGGGTGTTCAAGGCAACCCGTACCTTTCCTCACCTAACCTTGTCAATACCACATAACTGTAAACACTCTGTTTGCTTATAAACAACAACCATCACACTTTAAATATATATATTATATATATATATATATATATATATATATATATATATATATATATATATATATATATATATAATGTGTGTGTTTGTGTATGTGTCTGTGTGTGTATGTTTGCACTTGTTTTTTTCACTATATTTGAAAAGTGTTGAGAGAGAATAATATATATATATATATATATATATATATATATATATATATATATATATATATATATATGTGTGTGTGTGTGTGTGTGTGTGTGTGCGTCTGTATATGTATGTTTGCACTTGTTTTTGCACTATATTTAGAAAGCGTTGAGTAGCAAAGAATAACAAAATTTCGGTTTCCAAGCAGAGTCTAAATTTTATTCATTCCCCTTTTAAGGCCAGCTCGAGCTACATACATATTTCCCGGCACTACAGGCCTACCATTGATACTTGGGATTGAAACCTTTTTGTTTTTGCGCAGATGCCAGCAGGTGCATTCGACGACAACGTTGTGCAAATCATAACGGAGTCTGCTTGAAGAAAGCGGACTGGGCCACCTGTGACAGAGAATTAGATTCCTATTTCTGCTATGGTGCCGACTGCGCCTGTTGCAGGACCAAAAGTATGTTTCGTATTAAAAGACTTTTTTATGCACAGAAATATACTCCGAAAGTTGATAAAGCTTTGACAGATCTGTTTGCTTGAGCAGGATCTTCTTACTCGATAAATGCCATAACCTTTGTATCATAAACTTGGGTCCTGCTGCGATCCTTAGCCAGGGATCTTCTTCGTGTTTATACGACTAGGAAAATGTCTTATTTCAGCAATACTAACTTTTCCTCATTACTGATATCATCAAAAAAGGGGGAAAAAAATCCCGGTAAACAGGTAGGTAATTCTTAAGGTTAGTCGTGGAGGGAAGAAGACAGTCAAGCACCCGAACCCTTCGGAGGCTGAATATTTTGGACAAAGTGAATTTGCGACGCCTTGGACTTGCAAAAGCAGAGCAAAGACAACGTAAGTGAGAATCTTTGAAAAGTAAAGGAAGGACTTTTCTGTACCCTACAAGATTATGAAATAATTTCATCGACAAGGTAGATATATTATTGAAGTGAAATATAAGATCTCCTGTGGTTTTGCTTCCTTAGACAACAGCATATGTTGAAAGTTAGTTTCTTTTTTGGATTAAAGTCATGCATAATTTTTCTTTAATCTTAAATGCCAATGAAGAAGGTTGTGCTATACTAACATATAATTACTTTGCCAGTAATTTAGCTTAGCTTTTCACTTCGTAGAAAAATTGAATGACAATAATTAATTCACAACGAACAAAACTAATGCAAATAGAAACGATAATTGATATGCTTTCATCTTTGTTATTTCCACCAGTATGCACTCGCCAGGATTCTTGCAAAAATCAGGGAGGTTACTGTTACAGACTGAAGGCCAATGTTAGCAGACAACATGTCTGCAATGGTCGAGTAGATCCTGCTGGTTGTGGTGGAGTTGGATGCCAGTGTTGTATTCCTACTGCTGGTAAGAACAACGATTGATAATGATAAACAAAAGATGGAGGTTTGTTTGAGTATAGACAGAGGAGAAAGATTATGACAAGTGAAAAGAGAGAGAGAGACAGAGAAAGATGGAAATCTACTCGAGTATAGACAGAAGAGAAAGTCTGCCCAAGAGAGAGAGAGAGAGAGAGAGAGTGGAAGTTCTTAAGATGGAAGTATTAGACGGAGTATCCTATCTGACGATCCGTAATTTTATTATCTTCTTATAAAATATTGTGGCATCCAGTCGTAAGCAACATCATAATTACAAGTCTTTATTTTTCAATGACAGTTTTTTTAGTGTAAAAACAAACGAAAAAGTGTACATAGTAATACCGAGTTATTTACAGTAAACGTATTGGTTCCCTCTAGAAAAAAAATTACCTGTTAGATTCTCTATGTTTCTTGTGACACATTCATAGCTAATCTCATTCTGCCATTTATAGGAAAATAAGAAGAAGAGTGACGACCATATTACTCCTCTGGACTGCTTGATGATGTCCATCCAATGCAACGAAGAAGCTTCACGGGTGTAGTTCTTCACCTTCACTGCTGTCCATCAGGAATACCTTATTTGATATCCTGGTTCACCTTCCTCAGTTTTTCACACAGTAGTTATCATTTCTGAAACTCCACAGGATTTGGAAATAGCTCCAAGATCTAAATCAAAATTTGTAAGTGCACGTTCCTGAAGTTATTGTAACTAATCTCAAATAAATTTGGCTTTCACTTCTGCGACTTGCATTCTTATCCAAACGAAAGTTATCCCTTAATTTTTGACGAAGAGACGCTGCATCATGACGAAAAAAAGTCAGTCCTCTTAAACCTCACCAGTAACCTAACTTAATGGATAGCCCGCAACTTTTGAAGACCGATTCGCCGCTGTCATAGGAAAAACCTTTAAAATAAACGAATTTCTTCAAATAAAGTTCTGCTAATGCTGACACCTTGCCTAGGGGTGACGTGGAGACAGCTAAATGACAAGACCTAATTTTGTCCTTGAGCAGATTTGCAATCGATACAGTTTTTTTTATTCTGTCCAGGGACACTTGAATGTCGATTGAATTCAGAATATATTAATGGCTAAGGATAATTTATCATTCAATTTATCCTGGAGCTCTCACACATTCAAATTTAATCATATGCGAACTAATAATTCACCTTCATTTATCAAGCAGTAAATATTTTAAGGCACCATTAACATAAATCAAAACACCATTTGATATTAATGAAAAGGTCA
>NC_089746.1:20435260-20602760 GCF_040412425.1 Macrobrachium rosenbergii
CCGGAAGATAATGAGGATGAAGAATGATATGGTCTGACAACCACAACCTGCAGAGAACCGAAACTTAATTGTTGATGCAGGTTGTGAATTCGACAGGCATAAGTACAGCAGGGTCGATATCAGCTTACATATCCCTTGATGGCTCAGTGGTCAAAGTCACTACCCATCATTGCTTCTTAAACAGGCAACGGGTCGAATCCTGCGGGGAGACGAAGCCCTTGCCAATTATAATTCCCCTTGGGTGTCAGTTATTCCCGGGGTCCAGTGAACTGGATATTATTAAATGTTGTTTATGACGTAATTTTGGTTAACATAAAAAGCCAAGCGTGTGTAAGTGACAAAATTTCACACACACACACACACACACACATATATATATATATATATATATATGTGTGTGTGTGTGTGTGTGTGTGTGTGTGTGTGTGTGTATATACATACACGCTCGTATATGAGTCATCACTGCCACGCCCCTCACAGCTCTTCCACTAGAAGTGGGACACCCTGGAACACTGCCAATACGTAATGCGTGACGACTGAACAGAAGACTTTTTATTACCTTTGTGATCTGGTTGGTAGCACATTTGCCTCTCGCCTAGCAGGTCCTGGCTTCAACTTCGACGTGAGTTACAAATTTTTATTTATTCCACCTGTTAATTTGTTACGTTCAATAATAACAACAATTACGAAATGCGCTTTTCATTCGCCCATATATCGTCTGGAGGTCGTCAGTTTAGACATATGCTCAGATGCCAAGTCGACCTGTTGAATAATTTCTGCAAACTGGCGTCGTAATCATTACGGCCAATTCGTGTTGCATTAGCAATAATAGGTAATCTATATAATGGAGAATTGAACGCATTAATAAAATTGCTAATTCTTTTCTAAGCCAATATTTGAATTCTATTACGTAACACAGTTCATATAACGGAAGGTTAAAAAGATTATTTGAAGATTTCCAACCCTTATATAGTATTCACTATTGCTTTTTAAGTGGTCACGTTGGAATTAAAGTTTGAACAAAACTGAGCAAAGTTCACTAAGGGAAATTATTAAATAATCTTAAACAGTTAAATTATTTCTCTAATAATTAATGTGTAGATGAGAAGAAGGATAAGAAAATATATAATTATGTCCATCCAAGAAAATGAAAGTTTCTAGGGATGTTTCGCATTATTATATTTACATGTTTATACAGCAAAGAATAAATTAGTAGGAATAATAAAAAGCTTTTATTACTTAAGAGTTATTGCAGCAGTGGCAATTTTTACCTCAAATAATATAATTGATGACTCATAATTAATCTTATCACTAAACCTAGTCATAAAATGTCATTGCGAAGAAGTTTTCCTTTAATTTTCCATTGTACTCTAATCACTGAATCGCAAAAGATTATTTATTTAAACTGATAAAAAGGTTCCAAGAAAACAACCACTTACAACCTATTTTCATTCAATAAACATTAAGACTTCCCAAAAAATCGTATTTGAAAGATTTTCTGCCTCAAGTCCTTTGCGTTTCTAAAATGCTTGAGATGTCCAAATCCTAATCAGGCAGTCATTAAAAAGGATATTTCTTTTTAAAAGAAAGCAAAAAGGTGTGCTGGATAATCAATACACTCTCCTGTACTTTAACGGAAGCGTTAATCACCACACTCTAACAACTAAATTGCTAAAGAATGTCTAAGATATTATCCTCCTCTTCAAAAGAAGCATCGCCTCTCAGGATAGCCTAACCACTGGACAGTATTTCTTTTAAAATAGACAAAATAACAGTATCTAAGACACACAGTCACTAAAGAATCATTCTTTTTAAGACTAATAAAATAAGAGCATCTAGGATACTCATTCACTAAAGAATAACTCTTTTAAAAACTCATAGACTAACTGCAACTAAGGTACTCAGTTACTGAAGAATATCTCTTTGTAAAAAAGACAGAATAACAGTACCTAAGATACTTAACCACTGAAGAGTATCCATTTTTGAAACAGATAACAGTATCTAAGATACTGAATCACTAAAGAATATATCTTTTTAAAACGAAGAAAATAACAGTATCTAAAATACTCAACCACTAAAGAATATCCTTTTTTAAATTAATAAAATAACAGCATCTAAAATACTCAATCACTGAAGAATGTCTCTTTTTTTTTTTAAACGAATAAGGTAACAGTACCTAAGATAACACTAAAGAATATCTCCTTTTTAAAACGAATGAAATACCTTCATCTAAGGTACTCAATACTCGCCTCTTCTCCGCCGGAAACGTTAACTTCCTCCTCGCTGGAGATGTTCACCTCTTCGCTCAAAGCATGCACCTCGTCCTCGCTGACGACGCTAACTGCCTCCTCTTCTTCCTCCTCCTCCTCCTCCTCCTCCTCCACCACGCTCTTGGAGTCGCCCTCCGGAATCTCCTCGACTACCACTTCGGGCGTGATGGTGTCCAAGAGAGACATGACTGAATGACTGACTGATTGACTGAATGGGTGTTATGCCGTGTTCCCCGAAGAGCGGGCCCGCCTTTCGATAATGGAGTAGTACTTGCCTCTGCGAGCGTTCTGTCCACACTGCGGTGATTAAGAACTCAGACTGGGCCTGCTGCTGGGGCTCCCGTTGGGCGGCGTTTTAAAGGTCATGCCCTCGAGAGTTGTTCTCCTCCTCCTCCTCCTCCTCCTCCTCCTCCTCCTCCTCCTCCTCCATCTCTCAGCTTTTCCCAGTTGTTCTCTTCCCTCCCGCTTCCTCCAGCTCCTCCTCCCCAATTTTTGACTTCTAAGCGACGTGTATCATTCTAGCCCTAAAGGGCAAAGGGGAGGACCATTTTGCAACGCAATGAGCGTTGTCATCTTCGGCGTCACATTCAGGAGCCTTAATTCTATAAATAAGAAACATTGTCGACTCCCCTCCAGAGTCATTAGCAGCCCAGTCACTGAAGCAAAGATCAAAGTACATCGAGCATATGAAAGGCGATCACTTTCAGTGCAGAATATAGTGATGACCAAAATGGAGATGACGTTGATGAAGAGGAAGAAGAAGAAGAAGATGAAGATTCAGAGTTGCATCTGAAACCCAACAATGTAACTTCCTTGAGATTCAGGTTAAAGTGAATAAAAAATTAAGAAGAGACCGGTGACAGACGTCATTACGGTACCCACTTACTCCGCTCACTCTCCTTGGGAACGTGGTACGTGTTCACTAAGCTAAAAATAAAGAAAATTAAAAAAATTTTAAAAATTAAATAGCTTTTAGTACCTCTCGTCAACTTCCCTTACTTCCGAGGTCTTCCAAACGCGCGTCAGACTACTTTTCCAAAGGCATTACTGGATAAAGGTGATCTGTTCGACATCACCGAATTCTTTATTAGTTTTTTAAAAGATTTTTTCTTTACCCCAGAACTTGATGTTCTTTACGTGCTTAGACTTTTCGGTAGTATCCCGTCTCTCTCCCTACTTTTCTCTCTCTCTTTCTCTGTTATATCTTCCAGAGAGAGAGAGAGAGAGATTTGTGGCATACGTTAAACGAAAAATATTTGCCTGTTTTGTGAAAAACTGCTTCAGGTGACAATATTATACTTTTGTGAAAAAAAAATATTAAAGCTTAAACTTTTCCTTTTATAGGTAAACTCGTAGATATACAGAGAGAGAGAGAGAGAGAGAGAGAGAGAGAGAGAGAGAGAGAGAGAGAGAGAGAGAGAGAGAGAGAGAGAGATTCATTCAAAGGGAAATATGTAAAGTAGGGTCCCAACACGACTATCCTCAGCAATTCTCCATGACCTTGTTTTTGATAAACTTCTAATTTCACAGACTTAAGTAAAATCTTATTCAGTTGTCCTGAATTCGTCTCAGTAGAACCGACTGGTGAACGAGAATTCCGAACCATAACCCGGAAATTTCTTATATATGAAATAAGTCCATTTCAGGTACATTTGTTGGTATAATATATATATTGGTGAAATATTTTTTCCAGTTACATCTGAAAAACACCGTCAGTTTTGGATGCAGGTCAGTGAATGATACCGAGTGGGCAACAGTGAATTTACGTTACGTAGAGATAAGGTGTACCCGACAGATTTTGTTATTATTCGTTATCAGACAATATCATAATGATAAGCTGTTTCAGGTCAGCTTTAACACAGGACGACGGCGGTAAGAAACCCTTTCTTCTTCTTCTTTGGATAGACAATCAGAACTTCACCTGGTGTGCACAATGTCTTCTGACAAAAAAACAATGAGCTTCTGTCCTGGCCATTAATTATATCTATGATTACGTCATGAAGCTACAAAACTATACGCAGGTAAGAGATACACACACACACTCTCTCTCTCTCTCTCTCTCTCTCTCTCTCTCTCTCTCTCTCTCTCTCTCTCTCTCTCTCTCAGCCACACACGCACGACACACCTTCACAGCACATGCATGGTGGGATTTTCCCGATCTGAAAACCTTTAAAGATCAAAATAAAAATAAACCTTGCAACCTTACAAAAAAAAAAAAAGATCACAACGGATGGGAAGGAACTTGACCCGTCAGTTCTAACCAGACACAGGCTCTGTTTGGATCTTGGGTCTTATTGTGACCCTTCATCGCAAGCAGTAGATTCCTAAGGTCTGCTGGGACGTTAACTTTGCTCTCAACAGTCTTTACGGCGGGATTGGGCCCGGGAGATGTTACCTTTCCTGCTGTAAATGATCAAGGAAGCTTATATGCCAACGGGGTCCTGGATTCATAGGTCACCCCTTCAAGTCCTGACCAGGTCTAATGCACATAACTTTAGTGACCACGAGACCAGAGATATTGAAAGAAATAAATATTTCTTAAAACAAGACACTTACGAAGCGCTTTCATATTAATACAATTGATAAGAAAAAGCAAATTTGGAAACCGTTCCAGGAAATACCTCGAATGGCCCAGTGGACGTGATATGCATCATTTGGAAGGGTAAATTGTAAGGTAATTGCAAGGTCGCTGAAATATCTTTAATCACTGATGTTATCAAGAGAGAGGGAAAAAACTAGACATGCGGAATGTACCAAAGTTTTTATTTTTTTATGGCAGATTTCACTTTCGCTTGGGCGCCTTTCAGCGTGATGTTGGACAACTTTGCAAAATGACAGTTTTGCTCTTGACGTCTTTTCTTTCTTCCAAAGTCATCCATGTCTGAGACTCTTGATGAATCACCCCTTCTTTCAAACTTTTCTTCTTTAGTCATTGTTTCTTTTTTTTATTTATTTTTCTTCTTTTTTTACGTCCTCCAGGACGTCCTTGATTGACTTCAGTTGCTCTTCTTTTGTTTGTCGCTTGACATTTCTTTCGGAGTATGGAGGTACGTATACAGTAACGGGGAAGAACGTGTTATCCCAACGTCCCTGTATGGGTGTATTTCCTTATTCTTTCTCTTTCTCTCTTTCTTCTGTGAGCGGCTGGTGTTTACTCAGCTAAGACAAACTCAGAGAAAAAGCGAATAGATATTGTGATGCCTTTATTCGAGACTTTTTGCGCGCGTGCGATATTCTATCCATTTCAGGCAATTTTCTTGTCAAATACTTTTTATAAGCCTTCACAACCAGCGTTTTGGAATAAACACTCACGAACTCGCATGAAAATCCGTTCGTCAAAATCCTTTAAGACTTGAAGTGACAGTCTAGACATCGATAAATAAAAAGATTATCTCTGGCTTTAACTATTGTTCCAGTTTAAGAGCCTTTAAAAAATCGAATAAAGGAAATAAAACCCTGACATTTAGCGAAGTCTTGCACGACGTCCATTATTGCTTGCACTTGTTTTCTCCTTCCCGTTTTGCGTTCGTGGTTCTGTTTTCCATTTATTTACTCTGTAAGGTACTCTTCCGTCTCCGTCCTTTCCTTGGCTGTTAAGGGCGTCGCCCCCAACAATACCAAAAAACAATTCTAATTAAAGCTGTGGAATGGAATGCTATATAAAATTTAGGCCAGAGGTCAAGCACTCGAACCTATGAGGTCATTCAACGCTGAAAGGGGATATTGAGAGTAAAATGGCTTTAAAGGAGTAACAGGAGGAAAACCTCGCAGTTGCACCATGAAACATTTATTAGGAGAGGGTGGAAAGTAAGATGGAAGGAAGAGAATATGAACGGAGGTACAGTAAAAGAAACAAACGAAAGGGGTTGCAGCGATGGGCCGAAGGAACGCTACAAAGACCCTTAAGTAATGCTTACACTGCACCGTGTGATTAGTTCAAGCTGTGTTAAATAGTCGGTTTTGGCGATTCCTGAGTGAATCTCAGCTTCACATTCATTTTCTTATTTGATTTTCTCTTTACTAGTGAAGCAAAATCACTGTTACAATATCTACGTATTATCGTCTTTTACGACAAGAGACAAAGAAGGCCTTTCAGTACACTCGCTAACTCGCTCCACAGAGCAATCAAATCGTGAATGTCATGGCTGTCACAATTCATGCTTTTGAACTTAGTCCCTGGAGAAGGACTTCCTTAATCGGCCGGAAAAACTCATAAGTTAAAATAAAATACAGATATTAATTAATGTGAAAATAACATTTACGATATCGTGTAACTTTCACTTCCTCCTCTTATCAATACTCTTGAACAGGTCTGAATCAGAAAGTTGGACCGTCAGTCATGTTGTCGACTGTAATGAGGAAAAACTAGACAAGACGCTTGGCTTTCATAATTAATACATGTTTTCTCACTCGCTGATTCCGTTTCAAACAAGCTAACCCACATCATATCGATACTCAGTAACCTGTTCGTGGAAAAGGTTTTATATCTAAAGCACCACGTATTTTTTTTTAACAGTATACACCCAACGACCTTTGCGAAGAGGCATTATCTAAAGCTCCGTACGACGATAAACTGTGGCATTCAATTAGATGAACAGACTAACATTTCGCAAGATGGTGCCGTGAATTCAAGTAGCATTTGCTTATTGACCAAGGACATAGAATCCGGTTTTCTGGAGAAGAGTAATATACATTTCTTGACTTATAGTGGGTTCTCAATCCGAGTTTTCTTTTCTCTTGTCCTGAATTTGTGTAGCAAGTCAGAATCTCTGCTAAAGATGCAATTACTTGCAAAGTTGGTAAAGGCCGGTACTTCAGATCCTGCTTGAAAAATATTGCCCGCATCAAGATGACATCAAGTTTTTAAAATAATGAAAATAATCAGTATACACTTTTCCTCATCTACGACGAGAGTTGGAAAATTAAAGAGGGTTAGAAAAACTAAAATGAAAAATCAATATTTCTTAAAAGAAATCTAAAAACATTAGGGGCTTGATATTTTTTTACGAACTGACAGAAAATTTCATTATAAAAGGAAAAGCAATTTTAGAAAAAGAAAAAGCAACCCTGGTAAGATATACTGATATGTGGCTGTTTCCCTGTGGAAATGAGATGGCAAGGAAGGAAGGAAGTGATTGAGGAAAAAAAAAAAGATTATGTGGGAATTATTCTCTTTTAGTCGAAAGAAACCTGAGGATTAATTAATTTCCCTTTTCTTTACTCACCAAAGTAGTAAGCCCCAACACTTATCTAAGCGAGGCTTAATATGTAATAAGTTGTTTGATGAAGTTAAGACTGGAGTTTAAGAGCGCTGGAAGTGAATCTTAAAGATTCCTGAGAGAGAGAGAGAGAGAGAGAGAGAGAGAGAGAGAGAGAGAGAGAGAGAGAGAAAGCTTTAAAGTACACTGATAAGAAGAAGAAGAAGAAGAAGAAGGGGAAGAAAAAGAAAAGAGAGAGAGAGAGAGAGAGAGAGAGAGAGAGAGAGAGAGAGAGGACAGTTTGGAAACGGGTTATGAAACAGTTAGCGATAGTAAGGCGTCTTAAAAAGAAAAAAAAAATGCTCAACTTTGAACTGCTTTAAAAAAAGTAACTTAAACGAAAAAGACAAAACTTGAACCTTTGCACTTTCACGGCTGTCTTCCACGTCAGACCACAAAAACTTGACACCCTAGCAAAAAAGAAGATATCTTTCCCGTATAAAAAAATAAATTATAAAAATAGAAATAAATGGAAAAGTGTAATTACGTTTAGGGTTCAGTGTAGTAACTCCACGTAAGTACAAGCCATAAAACAAATGAAGTACTATTAGCTACTTAATTTGGTCATAAAATAATAATGAGTCAGGAGAATGCCTATGGCGTAGTAAGTGCTCTACGTAGACATACTCCTTGACGGCTATATTCCATATTGGTAATAAGCACTGAACTTCTAAGATAAGAAATGAGTTACTGTAAATGAGAGAGTTCTTTACTTAAACGTACGTGCGGAACGACACTCACCTACTCACCTACTGAATATGCATAAGAAAATCAGAATGGAACTCTTCCGTATTGTAAAAATAAAAGGAAAAGTAGGTATTTTCATACCAAGATTTTGTATCTCCATTATCTGGTATGATTTCTTTTATATTTCTAATTCAGTATACCTAAATTTCCTATTACCTTCTCTTACTTATTTCGAAAGAGTACCATTATATTCTTTGGAAGCTTGAATTTCAAGTCAGTGGCCCCTGCGGGCTTGTTTCATATGAATAGGCTTCGTCTTCTTAATAATATTAATAATAATAATGATAAATTCTAAATGACAATTTGAAAAACGATCATCAGTTACAATTATTACATATATACCTCTGTGTTGCATGTGCGTACATAAAGGAAATCCGCAAGTCTGCGTATTGTTCATAGTACTGAATGTTCTTAAGAATGAAATAATTGAATACATTTAATGATACAAGACAGAGCCAGTCTCCCAGGAAACGAAAAAGAAAATAAAAAAATTGGCACGGTAGAGATGAAAATTGCTGGCCAGACATATTTGCTCTTTAGCGATCGCTTATTACCCATTTATTGATCAAATCTCTCTCTCTCTCTCTCTCTCTCTCTCTCTCTCTCTCTCTCTCTCTCTCTCTCTCTCTCTCTCTCTCTCCTTGGTTATCAAAAGCTCATGCCAACGTTACTCAGTAACCTGAATCTTAAAATATCATTTGACCTGTTACCATTTTAAACAGTTTTATGATGTCACGAAAGATCGTGCCCCGCAGTTTGATGACCTCATAACTTAAGGTTATATGCTTATGAGGTCAAGATTATTGTATTAGTTTTCTCGTTTCTTGGCCTCTTTCGTGCAAGCAAACTTGAAAGAAGTAACTGAACTTTGCTAAGCGTTCATTTAGTTACTAGCTCTCTCTCTCTCTCTCTCTCTCTCTCTCTCTCTCTCTCTCTCTCTCTCTCTCTCTCTCTCTCTCTCCGCTGCTTTACCTTTTCATTGGTTTTCAACACATTCTTGTTCAGACTCTCGTTTCCATAATTTTTTGTTTTATTTTACATTCTCTCTCCCTCCTCCCACTCTCTCTCTCTCTCTCTCTCTCTCTCTCTCTCTCTCTCTCTCTCTCTCTCTCTCTCTCTCTCTCTTTATCGTTGAACTCTATTTTCTGTTACATTCCTTAACCCCCACTTTCCCTCTTTATATATATCTTTATCTTCCCTTGTCTTTAGTATTTTATTCTATACTATATCATTACTATCTTATAAAGATTCACTCTCACTGCACTGCTTGTTATCAATTCTCTCTCTCACTCTCTCTTTATTCTATGCTATTACCTCCCAGCCCATTGTGACTCATTGCTGTTTGCATCAGACTTCTAAGGCTTGCTGCAATTTGCAGTAACACTTATTGCATTGCAATGCAAGGGTGTTACCTTACTAACAACCACGGGAGGCACCCCCCCCTCTTTCCCCTCTTCAAGTCTTTTACCTGGATTGGGACGGACTTGAGTGCATGAACCTCCGTGGCAAGATTTGGTGCAACTTTTTTTTCTTTTTGACTCGGAACTTTTTGTGCAAACTTTTAAAAAAAAAAATCAGGTGTTCGCTACTCTTTTAACAATTTCTTCATTGTTCTCTCCCTCTGTCTTTCTCTCATCCTTACGTTTATTGTTTATGCAATACTCTCTCCCTTACGCTTTCATTTTTATCACTTTTCTTTAAATCATAATTTATTTTTCATATTTCTTTGTCTCACAGTCTAATGAAATAATGTAGATTTCTACCTAAAACTTTCCTTTATTTAGAGGCAAAAGGACAATGTACTAAAACACACACACACACATACACACAAACACACAAACAAACACACACACACACACACACACACACACACACACACACATATATATATATATATATATATATATATATATATATATATATATATATATAGTATGTATGAATACATATCCATCTACATATATATGAGTATATATATCTATACATAATATATAATATATAATATATATATAATATATAATATATAATACACTTTGTTCAGATATAACTGAACAAAGTGTATATATATTTACATACACTTTGTTCAGTTATATCTGACTTTGGAATGTATCTGGCTCCTCTTATTTCCACATTTGCATAAGGTCCGAAGTTGCACATTCTGTTGCACATCTCTCTTGCAAAATATGATTCCTTTCTGACTTTTCTTAACCCTGGTGCAAGCACGAACGGAGGTTACCAGATAGCATCTAAACTACCACCCTAATGTTTTCGTAGTTTCTGAGGTAATGTTGAGATTCGTGATTGGTAAGTCTCCAGTACTTGAAATTTCTAAGTTCCTTTGCCACTTTTCGAAGCCAGTACCATAATTGGTGCATTCAGTATGTACGTTTGTTATTACTGAAGATACGTGGTATTCACACACATATATACATATATATACATATATATATATATATATATATATATATATATATATATATATATATATATATATATATATGTACTTATATTTATATACATGTAAATATATATATATATATATATATATATATATATATATATATATATATATATATATATATATATATATATAAATATATATATTTATATATGTACTTAAATTTATAATCATGTATATATATACATATATATGTACATATGTATATTTATATATATATATGTATATATAAATATATATATATATATATATATATATATATATATATTATATATATATTTATATATGTATATATATAAATTTGAAATGTACTCTTCTCCGTAAACATTGACGAACGAAGCACACGTCTTTTCTTTCCTAATCTGAAAACGTTTAACCCCAGGTGAAACGCCTACGCAATGAAGAAATCAATATTGTATGCAGTAATTAGAACACTTAGGCAACCCCTTCAATGCCACGTACACGAAGCAGTTACTGTCCGTTGTAATTATGTATATCTGGAAGATAGTATTCGGTGCATTTTTTATATGGAAGGCTCTCCTTCTAGGAATTCCCTTTTATTTTCTTTCTAGAACCTTCAGCCTATTAATCGCTCCGAAACAACTTTATCTCGTAGTGCTTGATCCACCCTCGCGTCCATTTTTTCACAATCGTCAGCTGTTTACCGCCTTTTCTCAACTATTATTATTATTATTATTTCAGTAGATGAAACCTATTCACATGGAACAAGCCCCTAGAGGCCATTGACTTGAAATTCAAGCTTCCAAAGAATGATGGTTTTAACCTCCCACTACAGACCCCACACTGAAGCAGTAACTGATCATGATACAGAGCCAGTGATTTCTCATCGCCCTGGGGAAGACGCGAACCTGCGACATCTGAGTGGCATTCCACGACACTAACCACTATACCAGCGGACTAGCAAGACAGGTAGGTTCACACAAAAGGGACTAATTTATAGAATAATAAAACGGCGATAGATGTCTGATATATTCTTTGATATAAGATTGACGGTTGCATCCTTGTACAAAAAACTATATCTAATTTCACAGCCGCTTCATAATCGCAGCATGCACTGCTTATTAGTTTATCTCAAGCTGCCAGGCACTCACTTTTTTCAAATATCAAATTTGTTTCTTTACACCCTCTCTCTCTCTCTCTCTCTCTCTCTCTCTCTCTCTCTCTCTCTCTCTCTCTCTCTTTATACACACACACATATACATATTTACATATACTGTATATACTGTACATATTAACATACATATACATATATGTGTGTGTATGTATGTGTGATACACCTCAACAAATAGTAGCCATTTCTTCACCTATGCTAACTCTTTTTACAGGAGCTTTTCAATCTGACACCCCAACCCCTAAATCTCCACCCCAGCAAAAAAAAAAAAATCCTCGCTGGCCATATGCCTCACATACAATTCCATTCAACCAGCCGTAGTTCTAATGAGGGGGAGGAAAATGCCTTGAAGTTTACAGAATGCAACAGAGTTCAAGGAACGAGGCAGATGAAATATCATCACCCATGATATTTGCAGCCATGAAGCAGATCAGGACAAGGGAAGCCGCCTTGCGGAATACCTTCGAGGTCAAGTACCCTTTTCCTTTTCCACATGAAAGTAAGAGACCTTGACAACTGCTTTCCCCTACAAGGGTGCACCGACATACCTTTCGAAATATCTAGTTTTTTTCCTACTTGTGTTGAAATTATTTTTTTTTTCATTGATCCGGACGAGAATTAATCTACCCGATTTATCAAAGAAAATCATAATTACTTTATGTCATAATTCTGTCATATTTCAACAGATAGAGTCAATCTTAACTAAAAAAATAAGCCCTAAAGAATGTAAGGTCAAAAGTGAGCCGAGGACTTCTTTTATTCACTTGTCTACTTAGTTAGTTGGTTGGTTATCTCTTACAAACAGGAATAATGACAGTTCCTGAGCCATTCAGTTGTTAATATAAGAAAGAGTATTAATGTCCTCTCGAAACGAGGATTTAAGTAGCATATGAAACTACCAAATTATTATTATTATTATTATTATTATTATTATTATTATTATTATTATTATTATTATTATTATTATTATTATTATGACAACCAGCAAATGAAGTTTGAAAAACTGTTCATTTTATTTTAATCTTCAGTCCAACCTCTCAGAGTTGATTACCGTCACAGCATCAGTGACTACCAGTTAGTGAAAGACAGACAGACAGACAGACGACAGACAAAAAAGACAGAGAACGGCATTCACCAGAACTTGACGAGACTCGAAAAGCGAAAGGTCAAGAGCTGGAAGCTAATCATGAGTCACGACTGATAGACGAGATACTCGTACCTTCATAGCTCCCACTGGTCGAATACCCTGGGATTAAGAGACAGCACTGGATTAGAAACTCAACTGGGCATCCTTTGGTGCAATTTGGGTCTTGATGCCCGGATAATTGGCTCCGTTGAACTCTTGACCCCCTTTTTTGGGAGTTTTATTTTTGTACCCCGCGCTGGGTGTGTCCATAATGCACTGGGTGAGTCCTTGACACTGTCTCTCAGCTTTCCTTTATTCTTTTTTATTGTGAGTCTTTCGTTTTCTCTTCCGAGATAAGCTGTGTCTTACGTTTCAGATCTACATTTGTAAGGATTATGGTCAAGGTGATAATAATAATAATAATAATAATAATAATAATAATAATAATAATAATAATAATAATAATATAATAATAATGTTATTCACTATTAGATGAATTATTATGATAATAATTAGATGAATTACTACTTAATTAAAGGAATAATAATAATAATAATAATAATAATAACAACAACAAGCCCCCAATTACGGTATAATTCTCTCATTACTGAAAGAAACTGACCTTATAACAATGCCAGCCAAGAAAGTAAATGCCACGAAAATTAACAAGATTCTAATTTCCAACCACACAATTAGGCACCTGGAATCTTACTAGACTTCTTGCGTGTTACAAACGAAACGAGCTTGCTTAATCACCTTGAGCCTTACTTAGGAAAGTATTTTCTCCGAGAATTTTTGGGGCGGAAGGATGAAAATCTTGTGTCCTGAAACTTTCATGTCCTGAGTTTTACTGATTATGTTTGCATGCTTGACTTCCTAGATTCTGGAGATAAAAGGAATGAGGCTTAAAAATAATGGATTTGGTAGCTCGAATATGCATATTATTATTATTATTATTATTATTATTATTATTATTATTATTATTATTATTATTATTATTATTATTATTATTATTATTATTATTTTATTATTATTATTATCATTATTTTCACTGAAGAAGACCCTCTCTCCAACAAAATTCTACATTGCAGTTTATCAATCTCTCAAATGAGAGACTGAGAAGCTGTAATAATAATAATAACAATAACAACAACAACAATAATAATAATAATAATAATAATAATAATAATAATAATAATAATAATAATAATAGAGCCAAGCTTTAACTTATCAAACTTAACAACTACTCTAGAATCAACAATATGCTCTTTGAATTTAAAGTCCTTATCAGATCGTCACAAATTTCATGACAGACCCTCAACTAAGATTATTGAATTTCAAAGATGACAAGTCTCCATATTTAATCATCCCGAATCTCATTACTGAATTATGTGAGGTCCAGCTTCCTGGTTCATGGGGAGATCTAGTGGCTCAAATGTCATGGGCTTTAATCCTGTTATGTATACAACTGGGCGTTCTGGGCAGCACAAATATTTTTATTTTTGAATACTTCTACTTCTTTATTAAAGTCCACATGTTCATATGATCCGGGACTCGTAGATGGAGTCCGTAAGAGTTTGGGGAATTATTCAAATGAGAGTCCGCTTTTCTGTGCAGAAAAGGATACGTTTTAGTTTTCTGAAAAGGAAACTATTTTGCCGGCGTTGTCTGTCCGTCCGCACTTTTTCTGTCCGCCCTCAGATCTTAAAAACTACTGACGCCAGAGGGCTGTAAATTAATATGTTGATCATCCACTCTCAAATCATCAAACATACCAAATTGCAACCCTCTAGCCTCAGTAGTTTTTATTTTATTTAAACCTAAAGTTAGCCATAATTGTGTGTCTGGCAACGATATAGACCAGGCCACCACCGGGCCGTGGTTAAAGTTTCATGGGCCGCGGCTCATACAGCATTATACAGAGACCACAGAAAGATAGATCTATTTTCGGTGGCCCTGATTATACGATGCACAGACAACTCGACAGCGCCGAAGAAAAAACTTCGGCGCAATTTTCACTTGTTTAAGTATTAGATCTAAAATTATATATTAGATTTCGTTTAATGTTTTAGGTCATATTGCTGAAGTAGTGAGCTCAAAAGCTTCCTTGGTCTGGCCTGTAAAAGTTCACGTATTGGGAGGGTTCGAATGCCATTGCCACTCTGGACCCAGTGCATGTTAAGTCTAGAGACTTTTTCCAAGTCCTTGACTATTTTATTGCTAAAGAAAAGGAAGAAGTTTCATATTCTTTTTTCGGGCAGGTGAAGATTTATTATTATTATTATTATTATTATTATTATTATTATTATTATTATTATTATTATTATTATTATTATTATTATTAATTTTCAAAATGAACAGACAACCCTAGGAATAAGCCTAAAAGACCACTTACCTACAACGCAAGGCACACAGAAAAGAGTACTCACATGTGAATAACAGAATAAGGTGGGGAGAAAATAACGCATGAACAAGTATACAAACGCACCTATGCATAGAAGAAATAGCGGATGGAACTTCAAAGTGCTATTTCATCCACTCATGTACTTGGGAGTCCCACCGTCCACACTGAAGGAAAATAACTAAATTATCATTGTACGACAGAAGGGCAGAAATTGGAGCTCAGAGTTCTCAGCAGCTCCTCTGGGATGAGCTTGCTAACCCCATACCCCTCCCCACACAATTGCTGCGACCCAACACAGTCGACTAATGACAAGGTCCCTAATTCTCTGTTTAAGGCAACAGAGGCACAATAGACTCTGCAGTAAGCTTGCCTAACGCAAATCTCCATCACCCGCCAGGGAATGATCTCATGAACGACGTTGATGCTGTAGAACGTTCCCTGTCAACTCTCCGAGATCTCATTAGAGGGCACTGAAGCAGGAGAAAGGTGCAGCATTCGGTCGGACCAAACTTCCCTGACACAGAAACTTTTGTCGCTCGCAAGAAATAAAACCGTAAAAATATGGAAAGCAAAAAATAAAAAGGCGCACACCCCGTAAGTCACTTTTTAAAAGGTCAAGACACCATTTCGACACCTGGCCGACCGGTTCTTTGTGACTTTATCTTTGCGCATTCTGGACTGCTCTTAAAGGCCTCCCCCGGAGAGCTTTTGTCTCCTTTATTGTCACGCTTCGGCTGACGATGCCGTGATCTTTATGCGGCCTCATTCCGGCCCGAGTTCGTTAGACTTTGCTTTTAAAGGTGGTTGACACACACGCACACATACGCTCGCGCGCTCACACACACATTTATATTTATATATAAATATATATACATATATATATACAGTATATATATATATACATACATATATATACATTATATATATATATATATATATATATATATATATATATATAGAGAGAGAGAGAGAGAGAGAGAGAGAGAGAGAGAGAGAGAGAGACAGACAGACAGACAGACAGACAGACAGACAGACATACACACACAGAGCGAGACAGAGAGAGAGAGAGAGTTATTACGTCAGACCATTTCAAGCTTCAAATAAAAGAAGAAATTAGATATCCATTATGCTTATTTAATTTCAGGTCATGAGTCAAGCAAAAGTGTTTGCCGATGAGAAAGCATTTAGCTTTTGTGGGACTCCTGTTCATGAGCAAAAATGTGTTAAATAAAGGTATCTAAAAGGTTACTATTCTCTTTATGTGAGGCCGTGTAATAAAAGCAAAAAGTTCTAAAAAAAAAAAAAAAGAGAGAGAGAGAGGATTACTGGCAACGTTAATATAAAATCTGTTGAACGATTAAATTGATTAAATTTGCCTTCACTGAATATTTGGAGCTGTCGAGTGAAGATACTGTGAGACAACGGAAAATTCAGATAAATATAATTCATTCAATAATTTCTTTACTGCGACACTGTTTAAATAAAAGAGAAACAGGACTCTATAGATTCAATTGAGCTACTATGCATTCCAGGAAGCTGAGTCATCGTTTTCTGCCAATAATGACGTCAAGGAAGAGTAGGGAGAAGTTCAATGGAGGAGTCGAAGAGGAAAGTTGGGAGAAGTGAGGAATTGACTAAAGGAAGACACTCAGGACAAGTTCAGTAGTACCCAATCTCGTATGCCCGAAAGCGTTAATCAGTTTGCTGGCTACCCCATTAAATTCAAGATAAAGCGCCTGAAAAAGCTGAATTTGGAACTTGAATTTATTACCAAAAATTAGGGGAGGTGTGAAACACTGTTGCAAAGTACCACACAGATCCTTCAATTAATTTGAAAGATATTGGCAAAAAAGATGACTCAAACTTACTGAAACACATAATATATCCATCACAGAACAATAAATTAGTCAGTTTCGTTTAAACGATTTATTTCAACTGTCGTACGTAAACAAATATTAAATCTCTCACTAAAACGAGGATTCAGTACGATTAAGACGGAACGAAATATATTATTTTTCACATCACATGTGCCCACCTGCTGTCTGTCACCTTGTTGCCTAGTTGAGACGTGCCTCGTCGGGTCACTGAGAAAATTGGTGATAATCTAAATCAGACCAACTGTTATCCGGTCCATTCTAGCCCCAACTGTGATCGTGTCAGTGAAAACTAGTTCTTTAGATTATATGGCTATTGTTAGCCGACCCCGGGACAGAAGTTGTTGGTCCACGTTATAGAACTAAAGTAATGGTAAGGGGAATATGAACAAGATAAACATTTGACTTTTGAACGTCTGCTTTACAGTTACACGGCGGAGCAAGTGGCTCATTTGTATTGAACCTTGATGTACTTATTTATCATAAACTGTAATTTTTTTCATATGCCAGACAATTCTGGCAAGCTAGTGTTTCTGGAGAAAGAGAGTCTCAGAGATGGTTGTGATATGGTGTAGAGAGATGCATCAGAGGCGTCTTAGATGCCATTAGCAGAAAAACTCGATGACACCATCTATGCAGAAAGGTAAATTCTACTTAACTTTATCAAAATTTTAACTGTTCAACAATTGCGTTGAATTCTGCCGTATTGCAATTTTGCGTTGTGTGGCCATAATCAGTTCTCTGTTAACAGGTGACCTATGGAAAGCGATAAAAACATCCCGTTGATAAAGGTCACTTGAATAATCTATGGAGATTAGAGCACGATAATACCTGTACATATAAATGTTATATAACAGACTCCGAGAGTACTCGGTTTTAAATGAAGTGATTATACGTCGTTACAATGTATCATGAAATGTTTTAGAAATTTGTGAAACTCTAGAAATTCTGATACAAAAATATGAAAATAAGAAAAAATTGCAAGCCTCTTAGAATTTTTCCATAAGTAAAAAGTGACAAAGAACAGAAGGATAACGTTTTCATAACATATATTCGACTATGTTATTACACAGTTTTCGCCACTCATCGACTGCAACCACTTTACTAAACACCCGTCTTCGCCTTCGCAGCTCCTGCGCGTTCAAGCAAGCACTCAACAATGTTAACCCAGATTAATTTGCTTTCGTGTGTCCGCGTGTGGACCCTTTATCAGTTTATTATATATTTTTTTCTGTCTTTACATCCTTGCTTAATCGTCGAGGACATCAGAAAAGAACCGCTTAATTGTCTTTCAATCAAAAGCTAAATGTCAATGAGTGTGAATTTACCTTCACTCTCTTTATAGAATAGTTCTATGATTTCAAGGAAATTGTTAGCTACAGTATTCGCCTCATTTTGCAAAGCAGAAACGTTTGATGATATTCACTTGAGAGAGAGAGAGAGAGAGAGAGAGAGAGAGAGAGGGCAGGGTGACCAGACGTCCCGTATTTGACGGGATTGTCCCATATTTATGACATTTGTCCCGTGTCCCGTATCGACCCTCCCCGGGACCCCTTTTGTCCCGTATTCTCAATATTTGAAAAGAAATACAATATACTAGTGAAATTTTGTAAAATACGGGGTAAAGGCGGCCGCTCAAAATTGGCAACAGTGCAGTGGGCCGGCAAGTCACTTTAGTTATAATATCCTTTAAAGCGGCAAAACATGCTTGATTGCAGCATTGTAATGCTTTGAAACATGTAATGAACAGCTGTTTGTAACAAAACTACAATTAACGCACTTTAAAACAAAAGAGAATTCAATGAAGTACTGTAGGTCCTGGACAATCTGGACCCAGCTGAGAATGACTTTAGCGCTGCGTCACTGCGTGCGTAACTTCCCGTATTGTTCAGCTACCTCTCCAATTTAGGTGTCCCTTATCTCAATTTTCAAAATCTGGTCACCCTGAGAGAGAGAGAGAGAGAGAGAGAGAAACACCTCCTTTAAAGCATGCAGTCAGATGTTCCCTTTCCTTACTTACCAATTTTTTATTTGTAAGTAGATTATGTTTTTAGAGAAATACTTTCAACGGAGGAACACTGTTGTAAATAAAACATATCAGCGCTGGAAAGCCTCAGAAAATAGAAAAAAACTATCAGATAGACAGTGCTGTGTAAAAAAAATAACTGAACTGAACGTCAGTTCAGTTTAGTAAAAAAAATAATTCTCAACGAGGCAGTTTCATTCAAAATTATAAAGGGAAAAAAATCAACACAGGACCAGCATTGTATAAAAAAAAAAAACAAGTTGTACACCGGATGAAAGGGAAAGTTTGCGCCGAAAAAAAACTGACAGAAGTTTCGAGATGGTGCCTTCTGATGGGGAAGACCCAGGGGAATTTATCCCGAGCTCCCAAAAGGGCAGGTGAGACAGGTATGCCCGTGATATTTCTAAAATGCAACCCGGCAAAAAGATGTTCGGACTTGTGACTCACGGAGCTGGACTGGATACGTTCGCTCGCTCTGGCGAAGCGGCATGATATGTTAATCTCTCGCTCTCTCTCTCTCTCTCTCTCTCTCTCTCTCTCTCTCTCTCTCTCTACCTACCTATCTATCTATCTATCTATCTATCTATCTATCTATCTATCTATCTATCTACCTGTTTGTCTACCTATCTAGCTATATGTCTATCTGTCATGCACATGAGAAAAATATATTTTAGTATGTATGCTTTTATAGATGCGTAGATGAGTGCATAAAACAGGGTTTTGCATGAAGGCATACAAGATTATATATAATAATAATTTTTACACGATTCATTGTGACCTTGTATGCATAGCCAATTGTCATTACTGTATTCCTGTTTTTACTGATGAATAATACTGGTTTAAAATCTCCTCCAGAACTTCTCTCAGCGTCTCTAAACTCGCAGTCGAGAAGAGCTCGCACCATGAAATTAAAATCTCACTTTGAGCAGCTCCAATTTCATAATTATGTAATCTCGTGCTTCCTTTCACTGCTTGGTTCTAGTAACAGGTTTTATTTCTTTGTATCCTAATTGGTTCGTTGGTTCATAAGGTCTTTGGTTCATTGGTGCTGTTTCAGCCCATTTGCTCAAGAGATGCATAAACTCTGCATACTTTTAAACGCTTAACCTGAAGGTAATAGAAAAGGGTTAGAAAATAGTATATCCTCATTTATTGTTAAATTACAATAATACTCGCCCCTTTCTACAACCGCGATACATGTCAATAGATAACGATGAAATCAACAAAGTACAACATATAAAAAGAAAATAAACATTACTTAAAATTACTTATTAACATCAAGCTTTGAATTAGCTGATAATAAGAAAAGATAGCGATGAATCATGAACTTTATTTATGATTGTTTAAAATCTTTATTTATGACTGTTTAAAATCTTCCACCTGGAATTGATAATGGTCTTAGTTCATTACATGTTAGTTTATATACATGATTTTCTTTTAAATTTGTGTCTTGGATTACCTTTAAATATCTAAATCTACGGAAGGTGTAATATAGAAATGATTGTAAAAACTATCATATGGAAAAAGCTGAAGAAATTAATATAAATCAAAAGAGAATATGCTTTTAATTTTATAGAAATTCTCAGACCACCTCAAGTGAAAGCATTTGAACATGATTTATTAAGATGAAGAGGGAAAGTTATGATGGAGGAACTGTTTTAAAGTGGTGCCAATTTTTAAAATACGGCCTGGAAAAATATTGACATAAACTCTGAGCAATGTAAACAAATGATTGCTTATCATTTCATAGATCAGGCTTTGTTTTCGGTTTAACTATAACCTAAAGAATTTGAATTGTTCACCGATTAAGTCTTTCAAAATCACTTAGGCAACCCTGGACCAAAAACATAGTATAATACTTGAAAAGCAGTATGAGGTCCATTATATCTATCATTTGACCCCCAATAGATTCTATCGCGTAGGACTATGCCATTGGAACGACGACATCGTCTGTTTGGAAATATTACATGATAATTACCAATAACCAACAGAAAAAGGATTAGATACAAAGATCTCGTAAAATTACATTTTTGAATTAAGATAAATTCCGATAGTCATGTCCCTATAGTAAACACATTAAAATGGCACGCCATGACATCTTGTGTTTTTATTCATCAAATCATAGTCAGTTTTTTCCTTGAAAACGGGACACTTTTCTTGGAAAGAACAAAAATCAGAGGTCTGTGTTAAAATGATGAACTTAAAGATGACAATATATACGAGTATATGATACTTCCTGCACAAGAGAATGATGCCATAAGCCTTTTGACGCACGCAGAAGTAGGCGAGATGTCTCCATGACAGGAGATTCACACCTAACTTTCAAACTGTTTAACATCGGCCTTCGTTTCCCTTCCGTCATTTTTCTCAGCATCTCTCAGGGTCTACTACATGTTTTCGAACTGGTCCACCCGTCGTTTCGTATTCCCTTTCCTCACTTCTCTCAGTGTCTTGTATTTAGTTTTTCCTTCTTTGATGTTCTGGCTGTGAATGACGTCCATTTGGGTCTCGGAACCTTGCTTGCGCTCGGCGGCCAAAGAAAGTTTCACTTCCTGTTGGGAAATCAGAGGAGTTAAGCCTACGTCATCTCCCTCGTGCCTAATCGAACGTTTCTTGCTCTACTGGCTTTTAGAGATTTCGTTTTCGTAATTTTGGTGCGCTAACGGTTAATTTGTATTCAACAGAATTACGCCGTTGTTAAAGTTTGGATAAGAGAAACGCTAATACAAACTGTAAACTATAATAAATAAAAAAGGCCCACCTGATGGACCAACTGGGGGGCCGATAGTGTGGCCTCCAAAAATAACCTAGGATAATGATAACCACAGTCTACGTGATGACAAACCGACTGTACACAGAAACGGACATGATAATGATCAGTGGCTGTTGTTGTGACAAGATTATGGAAACTGAAGAGTCAGAAAGACGTCAAGGACCATGGGTTGACTTTAATTTCCTGGTATGATGCAAAAGGATACAGATAAAGAATAGTAAGTTTCCTACCTCTAGCAATTTCATTCTTCTAGTAGAGGCCGAGTCTTGCTTGGGCTCGTGAATCTCCAGCATCTCCGGGGTGGGCGTAACCTCGGGCATCTGGTAACTGCCGCCAAACATGGAAGCCCGGTCGTTTGTTGCTGTCCTATCACTGGCACTACTACTGGTGCTCGATTTCCTACTGATGGAATGACGGTCTATCGTCTCGGCTGCCTCGAAGCCGCCGTACATGTCACCGTTGTAGGCACGTTGCTGTAGACCTACTTCCACTCTCTCGGAAGGGAAAAAGTCTGGCTTGATGACGTGCTTCATCTTCTCTTCTTCGCTGGAGGAAGAAGAAGACGTGGAGGCTTTGCGAACCAACGAGGCAGTAGCCAAGGCCTGAGTTGCCTCCTCTTCCCTTCGACGGGCCTCTGCAACCTCTTCCTAAAGGGTGACATGTATAAACCGTCATAAACCATATGCTATCACAGATACAACTATAGAGGTAAATCTACTGCACAATGTTTGCCTGTTGTCTACAGCAAATAGTGGTTTGTTAAATGAGTTTTCTATACCAGAGTGAAAATGATGATGATGAAGTAAGGTGCTAATTTTAGCTTACCTCGTCTTGAAGAACTGGTAGTAGAAAACATTCGTCTATTTTTATTAGCACAGTTTTTGATTATCCAGTATCGATCAGTCGCCCAGTATTTTGGACTTACTATGTAAAAACTACAAAAATTAACTAAAAACTATTACCAAAAAATAACTCCCCCTTGAAAAATAAATATTTTATTTGTGACCAAGGCCCAGTTGACTTGACCATTTGCATGACCAATATATCTGTGATGATAATAATAATCTCAAATATTTGTGTCGCCAAATTAAGTTCACGATGTGGTAGGTGAGGCTACATACTGTGAAAAATCATGGTTTTCAAGAAGCCCATAAAGTGTTAGTCTTTGAGGTTTACAAACTGTTTAATTTATCCTGTGATATCCCTGACAAATGAGGCTTTAGAAAGAAATAATGTAGAGCAATATAGACGAGGTTTTCCTTTTTCATACAGTTAGCATTTTGCTCGTGATATCTCTGATCTCGCATTTAATTTATTCTTCTACTCAGTAGCAGAGATAACTAACATCAACGATCATGTAAATTTGTACAAATCTGCTCATTTATTGTAAACTTAAGTTGGGGTAAATTCTCATTATTCTACAAACTCTGCAGAAGTGCCCGGAGATGACGGTATCTCAGAGATGATGGTATCTCACCTGCAGCCTTCTCGTCTCCTCGTCTTTGTACTGCACTTCGTCTCGAATCCGCTCGACCTCGTCCCTCTTGGATCGAATCTCCTCCTCTAACCTGGCCCTCTCTTCGGCCTCCATCTCTTTGGCCTCCTCGAGGCGCACCATCATGGTCCGCAGTTCATCCTGTTTGTTCTCAAGTTCCTCCTTGGCGCGCTGCAAATCCCTGAGTTGCTCCTCCAGTGCCCTGATGGTCTCCTGAGCGTGGTGGAGGTCACTCTGGCGCTGTTCCATCTCGCGGTTCATCAGCACTAGGCGTTCCTCGAATTCTCTCTGGCGCTTTTCCGCCTCCTCTCGCAAAGCAATTTCACGATCGAGTTTTTCCCTGTTGAAAGGTATTTGTCGTTAGTGATCCTCATTGTCTAGTCGTATACGATAAAGGGTATGGTTTTAAAATATGTATACCAGTATCACTATTCGCATGATCTTTTGAAGATAGCTTCCTAGATATTCACTAAATAAAATATACAACACCTGCGACTTTCATGTGAAAAAGATAAACTAAAGGGATAATGAGTTTCTTGGTAGTTTTTTTTTTAATTTAAGGAATCCAATTGAGCTGTAATCAAATTAAGAGAAAGCTTTGGTTATTTATTTACTTCCACAGTTGCAAGTCCCCATTCAAAAATTTACTCCTTCAGATTCTTTGTAATAGTTTGCTTTAAGAAATCACATCCTTTCGCAAATTTTTTGCCATAGATAAGTATCTGGCCTAACATATTTAAATAAACTGTGAATTTTAGCATGTATTATTTACACGTTTTTTATGGAAAGATATTGATATATACAATTACATTTAAGACCTTTATAATTTTGTTTTTATCAAAAATATCAAATTCACTCATCCTAATTTTATTTAAATGTCAATATACAGTCCATATTTCAAATGATAAATGCTTTACAGCTGGGTTTACTAAGAGTATTACAATGATATGTCTTATGATATGTATGTTTTCTGTGAAATTAATATGTTATTGTAATGTTGGTATATTTTCTCTTGTATTTGTCATATGTTGTGTTGTGTGTTGACAGATCAGGCCTCAGACTAAAAGGGTTGGTTGGCTGTGTGATAAAATAAGATACATCTTCCTGTAGGCTTTTGTGTACACAGCTGAATGTTTGTTCAGGTTGGTGACCACTAGAAATCCTTTATGCAAGAGAGGCTAAAAGCACTTAAGTTATCAGCCAAAAGGGAGAAGGGATGACAGACAAGGATATTGTTGGTTCGCCTCTGTGTTTGTACAAGTGTTCAAACTGGAAAACCCTTGTCAATCATACAGATAAGAGGCAGGCCTATATAGCTCTCTGAGCTAGAGAATAAATTATCTGTTTATCCCTGTTGGAAAGGGAGAAATTCTGTTTATTCCTGTTGGAGAAGAAGAAACTTTGTTTATTCCCGTTTCTTCCAGGGTGACCACTTTCTAAAAATGCCTAACTGGCAACACAGGTTTAACCTCATAAAGGATTTTGGTAAAACTATTCAGCTCAGACAGAGACCTGGTAAAGATAGGTTGCTCTCTCTCTCTCTCTCTCTCTCTCTCTCTCTCTCTCTCTCTCTCTCTTTCTCTCTCTCTCTCTGTCATCCCCCTTCATGTAGAAGAGTGTAAGATTTGTGGTCACTCTCCAAACATATAAGTTTTGGAAACTGTTAATAATATCTAATGCTCCCTTGGTAGGATCTGATATAAGATAAGAATGTTAACAGTAACAGTCCTTAAGTAAAAGTGTATATTGCTGCAGCAAGAAGAAAGAAAAAAGGAATTGTGTAAAAGTGTTCAGAAACTTGTATAAGGTAAAGTGGGTTTTTACTTATTTTTTACCATGGTAAAAGGTAGATATAATCTTTAAATAGATTTTGCCTTAATGAAATTATTGTTGTTAAACTTTTTGTGCATTTTTATATGTTCTTGTTTTTACATTTCTTTTGTATGTTCTTGTGTTTACAATTTCATAGTTTTACCCAAATTTTTGTGTTGTTGATTTAACATTCATTTGGGTAGCACTTTATATGTGTTGATACTTCAACATTGCATACTTGTTTTGATTTTCATTTGTTAAATTTCTTTTTCAAATTTGGAGTAAATCTTAATAGTTTGAATTTTGCTCAGTTAACATAATTTCTTGATAAATTAGTTTTGTGAATTAATTTTGTTTAAGAATTAATTAAATCTTATGTTTGTTTTCAAGTAATAGTAAATTTTTTCAGATTGTGAATTCTAATTATAACTTTTGAAGTTAGAAATAAATTTGTGTATTCAAAAGTTTAAAAGCACAGTGTTTCATTTTGACCATCAGTGAATAGGGTTATTTGTGTATGCACAAAGTAAGTGATAGACATGTTTTGTTCACCTCTCCTTTGTGGAAGTGAATGAAGACCAGGGAACAATTATAGTTGTTTGATGGAGTGATGCCCTTTCCCTCTAGTATATTTATTGCTTAACAGTTATTACCTCACTCATAACTTGAATTTTTTCAAGTGATAAGCAAGTTTTAAGGGATCACTGTTACCTTTAGAGTGTTCAGTCGTAATATTATTGTTATGAAGGTTCAAGTATCTGGCTGAAGTGAGGTAAATTTTTAAATTTAATAGTTGTGTAATAACCAGATACTTGGTCACTTCGTGACAGTTTGCTAATATTCAATTTTTAAAATTTGATATATTATCATCGACATTGATCCGCTTGCCTGATTTATCCCAGTGCCTGTTGTTTATGTATATATATATATATATATATATATATATATATATATATATATATATATATATATATATATATATATATATATATATATTTGTTAAGACTTTTTCATTTATTTGTTTTATTCATTTCTGTTTTACATCACATTTACCATTTCACATTTTCTGTGGAAGCTTCAGTGGCAGATTAATGGTCATTGTTAGTTTGCCCCATATACGTATCCATTTTGAATCGCAGCGGCCAAGTTATAGCACTGATTACATCCTATGGAACCCTAACATATCAAAGGATTTGACTTACCTGGCAACCTTCTTAGCCGTTCTTTCCTCACGTGCCTGAATTTTCATCTGCTGGACCTCGATGGTGTCAGCCATGCGCCTCTTGACGCTGAGGTCGTGATTTCCCATACAGAGCGTCAGGATGGTCTTGTTGACCCTGACGTGGGGTGCCGTGAAAATGAAGTCCTTGGCTGTCTTGTCCACGGGCTTGATGATGAACTTCCTTTTGTTGAAGGTGATGTTGCGGATCTCCACCCAAGGAAAGCCAATCTTTGGTGTGAGCCTGTGATCAAAAATGAATAACTCAGTTAGTCAGTAATTAATTAACAGATAAATAACTGAGGACTATGTATCATAAGGTAGACCTTAAGCTGATTTACATAGGCTGAAAAGTAATGGTTCTACTTTCCTTTTTTTATGGAAAGAGTCAGTATTTTTGGTGCCCTAGCAAAGTTCAGTAGGTAACAGAAAAACTCCTAACATACCACATCTCAAGAAGGGAAAACAGTGTATGTATCCAGTATTTAGCTCTGGTAAACACCTAACGATAAGAATCCCTGTAGAAGGGTAATGCCGTTAATGCACCTCATGCGGTGCACTGTAGGCATTACTTAAGGTTCTTTGCAGCGTCCCTTCTGCCTCTAGCAGTAACCCCTTTAATTCCTTTTACTGTACTTTCGCTCATATTCTCTTTCTTCCATCTTACTTTCCACCCTCTCCTAACGATTGTTTCTTAGCGCAACTGCGAGGTTTTCCTCCTATTACACCTTTAAACCCTTTCTACTCTCAGTTTCCCTTTCAGTGCTGGAAGACCTCATAGGCCCCAGCGCTTGGCCTTTGGCCAAAATACTATATTCTATATTTTAAAAATAAAAACTCACATTTTCTGTAACAAAGAAATGACATCAAGCTTACTTATCATTCTTTTCGTAGACATTGATGCCGAGAGCGTCAACGCCCAAGTACACCTCTGTGCCCCTCTTGTTCTCGATCTCAAAGTAGTTGACGCCGTACATCTCGAGATCCTGCGCCAGCTTCAGGTACTCCATCATGGCTTCCTCCCTGCAGTGAGTAACAGTGAAATGAGGTCTCTTAAACCACAGAGTTTCAGACATGCCTGCTTCTTCTGAAACGAATAGGAAGTAGAAGAACCCAAAAAATTCTCCTCTTCTTTCCACTGTAAAGAGTGATACAACTTATGGCATGCTCGTGGCACACTGTAGATGGTACTAAAGATTCTTTGCAGAGTTCCTTCTGCCTCTGCTGCATCAGTTCTGACTTTTACTTTCGTCTGAACCTTTTAATTTCTTACCACACCCCTCTTCAACTTCTTTTAACGATACTCTACTCACCGTTTCACATTTCATTCCAGAACAAATTCTGAGTGAGAACCCCATGCATCTAGATACGCTAATCACTGGCCTCGTCACACTAAGTGATACTACTGCTAATAATCTTTATTTCTCGTCTTCCTCCACACACACACATATATGCGAATTTGTACATAGTTACTTCAAAGAAGTATGAATTTTTATCTTCTTATGTAAACACACGAACGAATAATTTTGAGAATATGCCTGTATATATATATATATATATATATATATATATATATATATATATATATATATATATATATATATATATATATATATATATATATATCTGCATATGTATATACAGTATATACAACTATAAATATACATGTATGTGTATGTATATATATATATATATATATATATATATATATATATATATATATATATATATATATATATATACATACATACAGGCATACGCTCAAAATTATTTGCTCGTGTGTTTACATAAGAAGATAAAATTTCATACTTCTTTGAAGTAACTATGTACAAATTCACATTAGTGTAAAAGAAAAATTTGGGTTAGAATAAATTAACTTTGTGCTTGTACAAGCTCTTGCCACAAGTCTGTGTTGGTTTGTCAGAGTCTAGAGGGCCACATCAGGCCTCTGCATAAACCAACCAAGATCCCGTACCTGAGAAGTCCTCGGTGCTCCTTATGCCAAACAGTGATTTTGTCTTCCCACTGATCTCTCGTGAGTTTATGCTGGTCCATGACGCGCTGGGGGAGCAGACGATCGTTGGCCAGGAACCCTGGCTTGTGATATTCAGGGATGTAGTCTCCATACTTGGCCTGAACTGCGTAAGACGACAGGAGGGTCGCAGTTTCTGCCGGGCAATAGATCTCGTCGCTCAGAATGGAGCTCTTCACTTGCAGGTAGAACATGCGCTGTTGGGAGACAGACTCACAATTAAAAAGAAGAAAAATGACACTAAAATACGTCGATGAAGAATAGTACCACAAGTGGATTCAGGCATTTCATTGTTCATTGTTTATCACAAGGGATTATAGGAAAGATGGTTGGAGATGCCTGTGTTTTATAGTTCACTTTGCTCCTCTTGTTGACCTTCATTGCCCTGAACCTTTCCTTCACTTCGGCTCCTCCCCGCTCCGTTCCCGAACTCATCTCCCTTCATCTTTCCCCACTTTGATTCACTTTAGAACCACTTTCGTCATGATCTCCCCGCCCTTATTCTCCTACTTTCCCCTTATCCCCATCAACAACTATTCTTCCATCAACGTCTTTTCCAAGCCTTTTTTTTTTTCAGGCCTTTTCCATCTTCCAGTTTCCCATACTTATTCCTGATGGGTTTTCCTCTTCTTTCTCACTTCCTTTCTCTCTCCCGTGTCCGTAAAATTTCTTTTGCCTTTTCTTTCAGTTCCAATGTTTTGGAAGATTAATATAAATTACAATTACCTAAAACTATTTCTGCAGCAATTTCGGAGATCGACTAAAGCTCGACAAAACCTCTTGAATTAAGGACAATATTGTTATCTCAACTGAGATAATATCAACTGAGATTAGGATAATTCTGCAACTATTCTACTTACCAGCGTGATCTCTTGAATAATTTCCTCTCCTACGTCCTCCGGGTAGAATTTTGCGCGAAACCTGAACTGCAGAGGATTTTCGTGTTTTTTGTCCACTTGATCAAGTACCTGTAAAGGAAGTTTCAATTACTCTCTCTCTCTCTCTCTCTCTCTCTCTCTCTCTCTCTCTCTCTCTCTCTCTCTCTCTCTCTCTCTCTCTATGTCTTTATACGTTTCTTAGAATATTCCTTGACTGCCACCTATTCCATTTAAATTATCTTAAACTTATTAGCTCTCATCTTTTGAATGTGAAGATATCTATATCTAGCCAGATATCTTCTTAAACCTTATTCCGTAAGTATTTACGCATCTTCCAGTGCATTCACTAGAAGAAGGAATTACTCCGCAAACAAATTCATCTGTCATGAATGCACACAAGTTAGAACCTATTATATTTTACTTGACATTCTTCTTCTTCTCACCTTCTTAGTGAGGACGAGCCAAGTGGTATAACCTTTGTTATCGACGAACTGTAGGCCGAAGAACCAGACCTCTCGGAGGCCTATGGTTCGGACGACCTGATCGAAGAGCATCTTTCCCGTCGTCGAGGGCTTGATGGAGAACTCCAGTTCTGCGTCCATCGTCGTGATGCGCACGTTCACCTGAAAAAAAAATATATATATATATATATATCGTAACTAGATTTGGAAAATGATGTGATCGTGAAGGAAAATGGGAGAAGCAAGAATAAAAAAAAATGAAAAAAGCAGGATGATCATTAGATCGAGAGCGAGTAGGCTTGTTAAGACACAAGGAAGGCTACTGCCTACGTACGTAAAAAGTTTGATGTAATATTAATCCCTGGGACTTTCCTAAAGAGTGCAGCTGACATCAATAGATACCAGATACAATTCAACTTGTATTTTAATGTTTTACTTACATTTTTGTTTATCTATTAATTTAATTTATCTATTTTTCTAATAATTGATCTCTTTCTGTATTTCCCATTTTTACCTTCTGTTACCTCTTTCGAATGAATACCATATTCTTTGGAAGCTTGAATTTCAAGTCAATGGCCGCTGTGGACTTGTTCCATATGAACAGGGTTCATCTCCTGAATAATAATAATAATAATAATAATAATAATAATAATAATAATAATAATAATAATAATAATAATAATAATAATAATAATAATAATAATAATTTCTTTTAACAGGAATATTGGTAAAATAATTCTCACTGATAAAGAGGTGACCAAGCTGCAAGTCTGGCAGATTCCCTTCCTTTTTGGCAACTTTTTTAAAATGACCTTACTGAAAGGATTTAAGAGAAATTCTCCGCACGCACTGCGTCACTTAGACTGCAAAGGGGATACAGTACAGGGGTCACCATTTGTGCTTGAGCCATTGCCAACTTTAACACTTGTCTTCATCCAATTATTTGACAATAATCAGGGTAATGCATTCAAAATAAGGAGGGAGGGGTTTGGTATAAGGTGTAACCTTCAAAAGCCCACAATTTTCTTTTACAAAGACTAGAATAAGTTCTCACATAAACCTCAGGCTCAGAACTTACTGAAAAGAGAGGCTGTTCTTTAACGCTGACCCCTACCCTTCCAAGGCGCCTTCTCCCTGGACCTCAATATAGACTTTAGGCGAAACTAGGGATTCCATAGCTTTCATTCCACTGCCAGTTCCCTATCTGACCTGGTTTGACACTAATGTCCCTTGTCCAGGTAAAACAGCTCATTTCAGAGGCTCACTAGACAGCATATTTAGACTGAATGCAGTATGCAGGAAGGTCAAAGTCAACCCATTTCCTCAAAAGCGTAGGTTTTTTCGCTTTTGCAGTTAGAGTACCAAGTTCTAATTCCTTCGCCTTGTAAGAATAATGCCTTGGCCTTTTTCACTGAGGTTAACAAATTTATAACTGTTGTGATGACCCTAAAAATTATTATCATTCTTCTTATTTTATTTCGCACTTCTATAAATGCTGTTTTCTTGTACTGTCATGGTAACATAATCAATAGTATCACTGTCATCAAAACTTTTTATCATTTGTATTATTGTTAATACTATCAGTTCTATCTGTTATCATTTTTATCATTGCTGCCGTTAAAGTTACGTCACGCTGGAAGCATACTCCCACTGTTATGCCCATCCCATTACGGAATGATTAGTTATAATTATTACTCCCTCCTCATCTCGGGTTTCGTAACACTCGTCAGACCATCTCTTCCCTTAAATTTATACTGTGGAATCAGCAGATTCCCTTGACTGCTTTAGGTATCTCACCCTGCATTCGTTTATTTCTGGCTGTCATAACCCGCCATCGTTAAGATGATTTATAGCTTCCTTCAGATTTTATTCTTGTATCTTTTTCTCCTGTTTAAAAAATCTAACTGTAGCTTTGTTACCTGAAGGATGCCCCGTGTCTCTTTCTCGAAAAAAAACCTCCATCTTTGTTAGCTGTACCTCTTAAAAAAAAAACCATAGCACATAAACCAAGTGACCACATGGAACTTCCATAATCGTTTGCTGAGAGGACAAAGTGAAGGAAAATCGACGTGGAAAATGTTCTGTAATCTCAAATATTCGTCGGAGAAACTTATGACATCACAGCATTCTTCAAGATGACGTAATAATCTACACTTGAAGATAGCGCACAGCACAATCGCGCGTTGACGAAAGGTCTCGAAATGCGTTCTAGATACCAGTGTGAACGTATCTCAAGACATTTAAGATGAAAACTGAGGGCAGCCATGATCTTTACTGACAAGTCAAAGCAACTTCCATTCTTCAGACAGCTCCCCCCCCACCCCCCCGCCCAAGGCCCCACAACACTACAAGCAAATCTCTTGCTAGCAGATGGGGAAGATTTGAAGGCGGTTAGTTGACATTTAAGAGTACATCAATGTATATCAAAGATACTCGTTTAGTTTAACAGGAACTGCTTCACATTCATAGGTATTTGGGTGAATATGAAAGATAAGATATGGATTTGACATCAGGTGGATCAATTTAATCATTGCATTATTTGAGTACCAAAAGAGTCGCCGAAACTTGTTGAGGAATCTAGTTAGATTTTTAATATATCTAATCAATAAACAAAGGTATCAATCTGATTGTACCATCCAGTTCGGATATGTAAACATTTATTGTTTAACAATGTTATCAACTAAGTTATTAAATGTATCCAGCTGGATATCACATATGAGTAGCTAGATATTATGTATCTGGACGGATATCCACTTTAACATGAATTCGCATTTATTTATTACAACTTAATTGCTAATTATATATATATATATATATATATATATATATATATATATATATATATATATATATATATATATATATATACATATATACATATACATATATATATATGTATGTATATATATATACATACATATATATATATATATATATATATATATATATATATATATATATATATATATATATATATATATATATATATATAGTTAGTCCCATGCAAACAATTCATATTAAGAAATATGATAGGTGACTAATCCAAACATTATTTTTTCATAATACGGCCGATATCATGGGAAATTAATGGAGATTGCCACATGGTACCGATTATCAACAAATTTAAGGTACAGTGAATCATGCATGATTCAGAACCGGGAATTTGAGGGCAATATTCCAATCTAGCAAGGCAGTCGCTTTACGATTCACAATTTATATATATATATATATATATATATATATATATATATATATATATATATATATATATATATAAACTTGTCCCACTAAACTGACCTTACGTCTTTTGCTTTCGTGCAAATCCGCCTTAATCATCAGAAGTTTTATTATTGTAAAGTCGGTTTAAAAAACAGAACATAAAATCTTAAATAATGAGTGTGGTGATGATTGCATTGGTGGGAATGATGTTCTTTTTTTATTAATCATAATCATTATATGGAGAACAATTTCTTTAGCAGGGTTTGGATGTTAGAGAGAGAGAGAGAGAGAGAGAGAGAGAGAGAGAGAGAGAGAGAGAGAGAGAGAGAGAGAGAGAGCGTGTGTGTGTCCCCAAAGTAGTTGCTTACTGAAATTCAGTAATCATAAGCCCATCTTTAGCATCAATATTACCAGAACACAAGTGCACTAGTTAAATGTATGATATCCAATATGAATCCATAACTAAGACGAGGAAATGCATTGAGTCAGACCAACAACCAAGCTACCATTCGAATGTCAAAGAAAACAAACGTACTTTCAGCTGAAAAAACATACTTAAAGAATAAGTACTGTGTACTGTAGATTTGCAAACAAAGAGACACTAAAAGAATACATCTTCTGGTATCAATGTCCATTGATTGTCCTTTCAAATGGAGACACTTTTCATAGTAATTCCTACTTATTTCGAACAAAGCATCGCAGAAGGTAAAACCATATGACGTGGGTAATCAGGTTATTTTGTCAGAGGAAGGACCTCCCAGGGTTCAGGAACTTCCGGTATTGCCACTTACAGTCTTATCTTACTTAGTTTATCTCTGAAATATTTCTTAGAAGCATCATTTTAATACCTTTTGAGCAGACTGATAGTCCTCTGAAAGGGGGTTGGATTTAGACAAAAATCTAGACAGCTTTTATCGTCATTGTGTACTTTCATGTATATGATGGCGTACTATGCTATAATTTTTAAAATAATAAGGTGTTTTCTTTTATGGGAAAACAGAAACAGTACAAAAAGTACTCTGTTGTTTGTTACTTACCTGTTTCTTCGGCATGATTGCGTTCCGTTAGTGAGATAATTATACCAGCAACCTGTGGGGAGAAAAATATAGAAATCAAAAATTGTTCAAACAACACAGGAAAATTTTTTTTTTTCGAGAGGTGTCTTGTAGAGAGACAAAAACTGAAAATGTATCTCAGATTCTAACTTCATCGTTGCATGACAATTAAATAAGTAGGTATATGGAATCGCTTCGCACCTGGTTAAACCTGACAAAAATTTCTTCTGCTAGATTATATGCAATTTACATAACGACACTTGAACGGTTTTTGCGATCGACCGAGCAAACCCCTGGCATATTTGCAACAACACTTCATAACTTGCTGGGTCAGAATTCGTTAAGTTCCGTAATTCTTAACAAAACTTGTATGACTTTTCCTCACGATGCCTTGTTTTTTTTTTTTTTTTTTTTTTTTGCTTTTTATAGACATTTGAGTAAGCGTTATAATGAGACTGAATGTAAATACCTTTCAAACGTTTAAACTAAAAAAGAAAAAACTTGAAACTCTGATTGCATTTAAGCAATGGGAACTTGAGTAAAATCATGATGAAATTGAATATGAACTCCCATCATATAATCCTTTGTGCATAAAAAATGGTTTAGCATATTCATGTCAAGAGCCTAAATACCTTTTGTTCAAACAAATTGTCTATATTAGAGATGTACTGTACAAGGGATTCATACAAGTTTTTTTTTTCCCCTTTAGTTTCTTCTAGGACCGCGAGCCACCGGAGTGAGTGAGTGAGTTTCTTCTTCTTGCAAGTTTTTAATGCAAGATGTCGTTATTAGTTCTCTGCCAATCCTAGAACCAGTTTTGAGAGTCTGTTAACATGTACACTATAGGCATAATCTTAAACAATAATGTTCATTAGATTAAGCGTGTGTGTTTATATCATTTCCACCCAAATAATTCCAAGTGAATGTTAGTCAGTGATTAGAGAAGAGAGATTGATCACACTTACAGGATGACCCAAGTAGTAAATCCAACTCCTGAAGTCCAATTTGTCCGAGAACCGTGGATTCGCCCTGGATGATAAATGAATGTTATGTCCACTGCGACGTGAGTATAAACTACCAGACGGAGGGAACGCATATAAAAGACTGACTTGCATGCCAATGATATCGTTTTGAACTGACTCATTCGGTATATTGACTGATCAGTACAAGCTAGTTCATAAAATACAAATACACAAATAAGATTACGCATATATTCGTCATGTGTTACACTAATCTGTAGGAACTATCATGCGTATCCACAAAAACAAATTACATTATCGCGAAAGTTATTACATTATTGCAAATGTTATATTTTTATTTAGCAGTAAAGAATGAATCACTTACATTTTATGTTTGTCATTTCAAAATTTATTTATGTTTTCATAGCATTGTCACTTGACATAAGTGGGACATAAAACTTAATAACTGGGGTGAAGCTTGTTTTGCAATAATACAGCATTCATTAACTTATTTACTTGAAAATGTATGCTTCATCCATTTAACCGTTTCTGTTTGTGAAGATACGTCAGTTCAACTTCATAGTTCATCACGGCAAGAAGAATGTTGAGAAACAATGTGTACCCTGGGTAATACATCTTTCGGATTTTTAAAGCGGTGATGAAGTCATTAAAGTATTGATATTGTTGCAATTACAGTCCAATTTTGATAGAATAATTTATGATAGCTATTATAAAATAGCCAATTCTATTTTAAACAATAATATCAATATCCTGTAAATGAGAAGTGGAATTTTTTCGGATACTTCGGATAGTATTAACGAAAGTCGTTCCACCTATTACATCGTTACACCCAGTACTTTTGGTTAAATTTTTTTGGTTAACAAGGGGCTTTTTTTCATTCCTAACAGTGTAACGTGTAAATTCAGAAGGTAATCAAAGCTGTTTTCATCAATTTAACACTTTTCAAACCGAATTTGCATCAAAACTTAGTTAATTGCCATTAATATTTCCTAATTAGTAACTCATTCAGAATTTCAGATAGTCCGTGATCATCCGTGATGGCTAAAGATAGAGTCCGGGCAACTTGCATTAGAAGACCTCTTCTCTTATCAATAATTTGACGAGATTTTTGCATAGCAAACTGAAAATTCTGTTTCATAGCAAAGGTAAGGACTTAAATTAATCTCATAATATCCGCATATTTTCGTTCCCCATAAGGTTAAAAATCTGTGACTGCTTACCCTAGGCGACTGTTAGGCAAGTTGCAGCACTCGCTTTAGTATAGGCTAGAGTACCGAGAATAAAACAGGCCCTAAAGGAGTGCTTAAACTGACGCAAGTTTTGAACAAAAAAACTCTGTAAATGGTATTCGACGAATTTACCGGGCGATTTTGACGATTCGAATTTTCTGTTTCCCAAGAATGTGACACTGGACATTCAGATTTAGGCTAATGTATATTTAGGCCTAAGCCAGAATGCTAGGAAAAGTAGGTCTATTTTCCGATAAACTCTTGGAGGTTACTCCAGCCGCTTCCTACATTGTAATTTTTATTTTGCTTCGGTAAAACACATAAAAAAAAATTCGTCTCAATACATGACCTTCACAAATGCCAAATAACAGAGAAAAACAATTAATCAAATCACGACTTATAAGGTGTGACAGTACCAGCCCCCCACCCCCTCCATAGCCAATACGGCAAAATTGTAACCAGTAAACACCCCTAGGTTATCAGATTTGTATTTTTAGGTTCTTTTAGTGCCCTATAATTTCCTAGCTATTTTTGTATGTAAAACCCAAAATGGTTTTTCATGCAAAAATGGCTAGCTGGACCCTTTTGAAATGGCTGGCTGGAGTCTTCCGAAAAATTACCGTTTTGGAATTAAAATCTTTGCGAACCGTGACATATTTTTAGTTACGCTGGTGTTCTTCATCGTAATATATTAATAATTGGGCTTTTAGTGTTGATAGTCACAGATGTCTAGCCTAACTCTTATTTTGCTACATTTTAAGCCCATTAAATTCACAAGGCCTAATTAGCCTAAGCCAGACTCCATGAAACTAGCTTTTCCTGTAGTGAACTGATGGTAATTCATTCATATTAAACAACACAGGTGGCTACTAGGACATCTTAAATAGCCCTAATTTGGCTAGTACAACAAATTGGTCACTTTTTTGCAATATCGATTAAAGAAACATCGTTTCAAGCTGTGATAAACTACTTTTCGCTTACTAGTTATGTGCTGAATATGGTATTTAACTCTAATACGATAACTCAAAAGTGGAGTTTTTATGCCTTGCTTTTAAATTTTCCTAATATGCTTAATATGAAAATGTGTTAAAATCTATTGCAAATGTACTTTTACTGCAATATTTATTCCTGGATATTGTTACCTGCTGGGGCTTTTTCTTTGTTCTTTATGTATTCTAACATTCTCATGTACTTAGCCTATTAACCTCTGATAAAGTTCATTGCAGGTATGTCAGTTGACATCACACACAAGCTAAAGACCTGCTAACCTTAGGCATGTTAACGGTAGGCCAAGTGAAAACCTGGCACCTTAGGGTAGTTTAGGTTAGGTTAGGTAATAACCCTAATTATATATTTAATAATTTACAGTGCCTTAGGGTAGATATGGGGTCTCATATCTAGCCTAAGGCACTGTAAATTATTAGATACATAATGAGGCACTGTAAATTATTAAATATATAATTAGGGTGGTGAAGCCCCCTCCAGCTAGTTGAAGACATAGTACCCCACATTAGGTGAGGTGGGGCAGCCAGGAACCCCCTGGCCAGGTAAGGCTTGACCCCTAGGTTAGGTTAGTTATGTTTGGTTAAATCCATCCTTGTATTTCACTCATTTTGTTTTCCCCCACCCAAGAACCCCACTTTCCCATTGTGGTCCCTTGAATTGTAGTAGATAACTACTCATTTGCTAATGACATGAGCCTCGGAAATGTTTAAAGAATGCATTAAAACGTAGGAAAATCATATTTGTAACTTTGGAATGCAGTAGCCATTTAAAGTAAAAATTTACCAAGTCAGTGGACCAACTTTACTTGCAAGCTATATATTAAGTAATTTTTAAGGGAATTCTGCCTTTTTTTTTTACTTGGTTTTCAAATGGTAAAACATTTTAGTTTTCAAATGGTAAAACATTTTATGATCCTTGATACACCATTCGAAGTGTGAACTACATTTTTAATGCTGGGTGTAAAACAGTTAACTTGTCTCATTGATGCCATTTTTACTGAAGTACAGTATGCACACCTTAATTTCACTAAATTTTCATTTCAACACCAGGTTCACTTGTAATAACGCTTTGTTTTGTACCAGCCCCATGTGTATGGAAGTTGAAACATGAATATGGTAAATATTTGGGAATCAGGAAATTTGTGAAATTTTGTAGTATGCTTTTCATATTATATAATAAGGAGACCTGAGAACAAAGCAATAAACCTTCAATATCGAGAACTGCTGTTAGAGTAAAATAATAATTTCAGATGACAGTACTGTAATTGGATAAAGAAGGATACATTCGCTTGGGCAACTTTTACTGGCAGGTGACTGGTTTTGAACGAAATACATGTTAACTGGCACCATCTCGAAAGTGCCTACGTCATACAACCTGCAACCTGTGAACTCTCTTTAGGTTATTATTTGACAAGATGAATGTTTTGAGATGTACAAAACATAGGTAACCCACGTGCTTGATTAGTTAACATTCAAAAGTTTGCATGGGCATAGTGACCAGAAATACGGTATTTGGCAACCAGTTCACATAATGGTCAGGCTTCAGGAGTCAATCAAACTTGGACTAAAACTGGTGTTTGCGAGTGAAATCAGCACAACTTTCAAGGGTCTTAGCTACTCCACCAAACTACATGAAAGAGGTAGGCTTAATTACACTTTAATCACTCGTCTTGTTATCGCTTACTTGAATAACACTTAGTCTCGGCTACGTTGTAAAGAGATTGCGGTATACAGTACTTCCACCATATTGAATTATCTGAGGCCTATTATCCGACAATCTCGTGATAAGCCATAATCAGTGCGGTTGGGAGTTTGAGAGGCATTGTTTTTGTGCGACAAAAATCATTTTACATTTTAATTATTTTTCGATACATGTCTTTTTCCCAGAATTTGCTGTTGTGAAATAGATAATGATTTTTGTGTACAGTACTGTATATTGGGTAAAGTATTGCAGTTTGGCAATTAGTGTTATCAGTCTACTTCATCGTTGGATAACTCCCTCTACACGCTCTACCAATTTAGGAACACTAAAACCTCTGTCCGATTATCTGTTGAGCAGCTGTAAAATGTTTTATACACTTATATTACCAAGAAAGTAGTTTTTAGTTGTGTATTTATTTCAGTGTAATTGACATGAAATTTTGTAGGCTTATTTTTTATAGGAAAGTGTGGAATACAAGTTTTAGAATGAGTAGGGGTGTTTTTTTTTATTATTTTTATTGTTTCCGTTAACTTTTTTCTCTTTAAAGATATTTTATATTTCCCTTGAAAATATTCTATATATAATTTAACCTTCTTATTTATTTCTCATGCCTTTTAGATGTACTGTATATCTTGGTGTTTTTATATTTGTTAGAGATGTTCACAAAGTTATCGCGTCTTTTCATTGTTTCGTCCCATACCCGGAGGAAATATTAGATTGTGTTCATTGGTAATTAGGAAACGTGATAAAAGTTATCGCCGGGAATGTCTGCTCTGAAATTGATAGGAAGCATGAAAATTTTGTTTGAAAATAATCACAAGTTTGGCTGGGAAGAAAAGTTCAAGTACATTAGATATTATCGTTAAACGGTTACGAAAACTAGCTAATCGTCAATATCAGAAGGGATGGAATGAAGCCACGCTGCTTGACGTGTATTTTAGTCCTCGAAATAGAACTTTTGGCTTGTGAATGATCAAGAGAATCAGGTCAAAGGCAAGGAAGGAACGAAGATAGCAGAGTTCAGAAAGGTACAAACTAATGACAACTAAAAGAAATTTCCGATTATAAAGCATAATAGGGCAGGATTCATGATTCACAAGCCACACCATGAGTGCACAGATATTACAATTGAAGAAAGAACTCATGATTGGAGTATGAGCGAGAATACAGATTACAGTGGAAGGTTTGAAGGAACGGCAATCAAATTACCACCTTTGTAGATCCCAAGCCAAAGAGAGAAAAAAAAGAGCGAAAGGTAAAAGAATGAAATTTAACAAGAGGTGGTGACTGGCCCACTTCCTGAATGAGGAATAATGTAAGAATTTGAGATAACAGGACGAAGAATTCCGAAGTCGAGAGAGATATGGAAAAGGTCACTTAGCTTACTGATAAGGAGAGCTTGCTTCAGTGAGTAGAACACCGCTCAATAGGTACCATACAGTGGCCTCAGACCCGTATTCGTAGTCAGCAATGTAGTGACTTAGATTGGCCACGCATATATGAAATAAACGATAGGGGTTATACTGGCGTGCAATTCTTTGAAAAAGAGCTGATGAAGGGAGCAATTAAACACAAAGAACTTACCACTTGCAAAGGGGGAGGGGGAAAAAGAGCTTAAAAAGTCTGCAACTACAGTACCAGCAAGCTTTATAAAACATTAGAATTGAGGTTTGGGAAACAGGAATTATCTGATACATACAGAAATAGCTTTGAATAGGGTTTGAGGTAAGAAAGTCATCCAGAACAGAGAGGTCAAGAAGAACTATGGTTATCATTCCTGACGATTTTGTTGATAAGGGGCCAGAAAGTATTTTGATAATGCAGTCACAATGTTTGATTATACTTGTATGCCTGCAGTCTAGGATACTTGTGCTTAAATTAGCATGATTGGCAGCAGGAAACGAGGCCACACTAAACTGAATTGCCTGCTTCCTGGATTATTTACCCAAGGAGCCAGGAAGATCAAACTAAGGTGTACACCGGAATGTCAGTTTTAAGAGAGAACGGGAATCAACGTATGTTTCAGACGTTGAAGTGCCATCGAATCAAGGTTACAGATGATGAAGCCTTTTTTTTTTCCAAGAAAATTCATAAATTCTTAACTATTGGTTAGTCAGGCCGCCACCTTTGTATTAATAAAAATACTCACCAGGTAGAAAAAGCTGAGGACGTGTGAAGGAAAAAATATAGGTAACAGAGTGATAACCAAAACATATAGGAGAACATTTTGTTTGAAAATAATTACAATATTGGCTGGGAAGAAAAGATCAAGTACATTAGATGTTACCGTGAAACGGTCACAAAAACTCATTAGGCGTATGGTAATTGACACTTACATCGAGAGTGACAGAGGAGGACAGAGCTAATCGTCAATATCAGAAGGGATGGAATGAAGCCACGCTGCATGGCGTGTATTTTAGTCCTCGAAATAGAACTTCAGGCTTGCGAATGAGTAAGAGAATCAGGTCAAAGGCAAGGAAGGAACGAAGATAGTCGAGTTCAGAAAGGTACAAACTAATGACAACCAACAGAAATTTCCGATTACAAAGCATAATAGGGCAGGATTCATGATTCACAAGCCACACCATGAGTGCACAGATATTACAGTTGAAGAAAGAACTCATGATTGGAGTATGAGCGAGAGTACAGATTACAGTGAGAGGTTTGAGCTTGTAATTTCTTGATATGAAATGTTTCTTTCACCGCCCCTTAATCACAGACAAGCTTGGTAGAATTTTATATGCAGAGGAAACAGATGGGGTTCCCCCTCAGGGTAAACCACAGCAGTAGGTGTGGAGACATTACCCGGAAATATATCTTTGCACTTGCTTTAGTTTTATATCTAAAGAAGAAAACATGTACTCCAGCTGACAGTGAAACTGGAATGCTTTTCAGAATGTCTTGTGCTTTGACTTGATTATTTCAAATCAATGAAAGACAGCATTTCACAAGAACAGTGGTTTGTTGTGTACAATTTTCAACCATGGACAAATCTGAGTATCTCGTGAGGGATTTGGCCCAAGAATGAAGAATACCTTTGGAAGGTTAAAGAACATATAAGATTAAAAAAAAAGCCATCACCAATAATGACTGTCAGTTCCAATATTTAACACTTGTTCCTGTCCAAATGTGTTTTTACCTGACCTTTAACAAAAGCTTCCACTTGAATGGACCGTCATAAGAGCGAAAAATACAGACGGAGATTATCAAGACTTTCTTCCTCCATCATATGGATTGAAGATAAAGGCATTCTTCAAGGAAAACGTAATTTTCATGGTTTGATAACTCTTATAAGCTCACGATATTAGCCTTATCAGTAGTACATCCGGCCGTTTGTCTCGTATTTACGCCACTTCTGTTATTTGATTTTTTGTCAGGTCAGATGTTTCACAGATTTTCAGATTGCTTTATAACATTTTGGTCGCTCTGTCAATCTAATAAGGTATTTCATTGGCTCTTTTCCGTTGTTCCATAACTAACGGTTCAAGGACTGTTTTTGAAACCTGTTTTTACCACTTCCTTTTATATGACCTTTTGCACGCTCGGTCTCTCATATTTCATAATATTAATAAAATGGCCTTGTATCATTTCAATACCCACATCTTTAACATTTTTATTTACATAATGTTGCCTAGAGAGTTAATGTCAGAGACACTTCTCTTACGTTCTAGCAGTTTGTGAAAACCAACAGCGGCACTTCTTGTCTTTATCCCCAGACCATTCAACTCTATCCATAATTATTCCTGAATGCCTCTGCGAGTCGTCCACCTTCATTTCTTTTGCAACTCGGTTTTCCTCTTACTGGAATGTTTACTGCCGGTTTTCTCTCCCTGACAGCACTTTCGTATCATTTCCATACCCTAAGAAATTTCAGGTTAACTTGGTCAGAACTGCATCTCAGGCATACATAGGCTTCGTAAACATTCCATAATTTACTAATCCATTCGCCAGAATCACATTGGTCATAGGGACTTAATGCAACCTCTCCTCTCAAGTAATTCTTATTTGTAGCACCTCTGCAATTGTAAAAGCAGACTTCTTGATTCAGGCCCATATATACACTATATAGTAGCTTATCTGGTTGATTGTCTCTTGTTAATGTCACTTTCAAATTTCTCACACAATATTATTTTTTTTTTTTTTTTTCAATAAACCCATACTGCTATTGTCATTCAGTCTAATGTTTTATCGTTAGAAATCATACTATACTCGTATAGCTTCAGAGTAATGCAAAGAAATGCCACGCCCATATGAGATAGTCACCCTCCCACTTTTTCCCCTTATACAACGAAACAGCTATTCCCTTCATCTGCTCCTCTAGAACCCTCCCCATATACAGGCTGCGCACCATGGGCAAGTCACCAGTTATATACAGTGTATATATTGTAGTTCACTTTGTTTCACTTTATTTGGTTTTATGTACAGCCCTCCACAGGGATAATTCCCCCTCTGGCGGGCCCTTGTGCGTTTTCAAAATAAGGTGCTGCTTATATTTTATAATTGTCTTTCAGTGTTCTTTCGTCAGTATCGTAGCTCCTGCAGAATAGTTGAGTCTTTAGTTCTTTTTTAGATTTGCTTTCTTCTGTATTAAATTGAAATTGAAGATTATTAGTCAAAGCCATGGTCCGTATTATTTTTTTACCTTTGACACATATATTCCTTATATACTGTGCACTTATTGCCTTCATATGTTTTGTTTAGTATCACTAGGGCCTCTCTTTACACAATTTTTACACTCGAAGATGTTGCTAGCACATTCATTTGATTTGTGATTTTCACCACATCTAGGGCAAGCTTGGTCATTTCTACAATTTGTTGCGCTGTGACCAAATTCCTGGCATTTATAGCATTGATAGGACTTGTAACAGTGGTATACTTTGCAGTGGCTATACAATGTACACAATTTGTCACCTCTATCATAGATAGCCTTTCGTATTTGTGGTGTGCATCTGATGATATAGTGTTTATATTTGTCATCTTTGGCTATCATTTCCTTTACAATTTTCAGGTCGTCATTTTCAGAAATGAGGTTACCTATCCATGGATTTTTTTCTACAATGTTATCAACAATGTCATCTTTATCCTTCGGGACATAGACTCTTTTTATTTTTGGTTTAAGTTTACCCTTCTCATTTACTGATAAATTGCTGATTTTCTGAATCTCCGTTTTCGCCTTTTCTAAGTTTTTCCTGTCTGGAAATCTTACAAATAAGTGTCCATCTCCTGTTGTTTTAACCTGTTCAACTGGCGCCGTTATTTTACTCATAATTTGTCTCTTCATTTGCTGCTGTGCTCTCTCTTCGTTTGTAGATTTGATCAGAAGCACTTTTTTTGTCTTTAGTGATTCAGCTAAAGTTTTGTCCATGTTTGTCATGGTCTTTACATCTTTATCAGCATTTATCAATTTTGTTTTGGATTTCATCTATATTGATCATTACGTCACTAGTTTTCTGAGCTGAATCCTGAATCAACTTTGTTAATATCTCTGTGTTTTCTTTTATTTCTTCAAGTTCATCTTCAGTGAGTTTTTTTGTGTTCTTTGTTCAGGTCTCTTGCAGTTATTACAGATATACAATATGTTATCACTAAGAAGGATGGGTGTGTAGGCTATTTGACCTCGATACCTGAACATTCATAATGAAACCATGTGTCACACATTTCACAGCAAGTTCCTTCATCATCAACTTCCCAAGAGCAATGTCCGCAGGTTGCTGACTCTTTCGATTTGGGTTGACTCATCCTTCTCCAGTATTTTCTTTAGTGTTCCATCTTTTCGTGCTGCTCCGATAATTATGAGGTAATGTTTGTGTGATAGCTTGATCTTCCCTTTACTTGACTTAATTTCTACAGTATTTGTTTTCTCTTTTTCCTTCCTCTTCTTCGTATTCACTTTGAACATTGCACAAGTCAGGCACTTTTCACAGAGCACTTCACAAACACATCCTACCTGCACAAAAGTTACCCCCAAAGTTGAGTCGACAGTTCATCCGTGACTTTTATATACTCCCAAATATGAAACCATAGATACATGTTAATATGGAGTTCACTTCTTTGAAAATAAATTATCTTCAGCTGCTTCATACATGTAGCTCATCAGCAGCTACATTAACTTCTTGCACATACTCCTGGACCTCTTAGGTAGCAAGACCATTCCTTTCCAATGTCCCTTTCATGCCGTCTATCCAGCTCATGCCTAGTTCTCCCTCTCTCATGATATTTCCAGATTATACTCACTTTTCACCAACCTGTCTTCCACCATTCCATTCACAAGAACAAATCACCTAAAAAAAAAAAAATCCATTTCTTACAACACACTCATCTCAATAGCTTCATTACATTTTCCTTCATTCTCATTCTACATTACCACCTCAAGTTTGTAGAGTTAACTCTATAATCTCTCCATACAATCCCACCCTGGCTTCCATAGACGCTCCAAATCTCTGACCAATCATTTGCACACTGCCTGCTACCTTCCTTCTTTCCTTCACGTGTTCGCTCACTTGCCTCTTATCGTATTCTACAATCATCCATATTTATACCCTAATACCTATACGGAGCAGCCTCTCCCATTCTTCCACCATCCAAAATAATACTCTGCTCCATCTTCATGGCCATGGTCTAAGAGAGAGAAGGTCTGTTCACGCCCAGGTAGGCAGAGCTACACCTACGTCAAGCGGCGAGGTGGGTAGAGAAGAACGCAGAAGGGAATGTATATAAACCAAAAGATTTTAATTTTAACGGGATTTACCCAAACTTTTGTAAAAATGTGTTTAAGCAAAATGCAATAGTTTGTTTTAAGGTAATGGAAGGGCAATAAAAGATTTATTTCATTCATAGAATATTTAACTTTACAATAACATAAAGAATATAATTAAGAAACAACTCCCGGCTGGTAGAGACGTAATTTCCTATAATATTTACAAATTTAGTACAAAAGAAACAAAAAGAATTATAACTGGTGACTTACATTCAACTGAAAAAAATTGATCATTACCTGTATTGTTAGGCCTAGTCTTATAAATTGGTGGTATCTGGTCAACTGTAATTATATTATTTACTGGGCAAAGAACAGTGGAAATATTGCCGAGGTATTATAAAAAGATTAAGTAGGTCAACCATTTATTCTCCAAAGGAAACTTTGGTATTTTAATTCCCTGACCTCTGTTTAAAAAATTTTGACATCCGGTCAACTGCAGTTATATTTAATGGCAGAGAAACAGACGAAATACTGCTCAGGTACTATGAAAAGATTAACTAGGTGAAACATCTATTCGCCAAAGGAAATTTTCAATTCCTTGACCCAAAGTCCATAATTGGTGGCATATAGTCAACTTAAATTGTGCTATTTACTTGGCAAAGGAATAAGAAACTGTGCGCAGGTATTGCAAAAAGATTATCTAGGTCAACAATTTATTCACCAAATGGAATATTGGTATTTTAATTCCCCGACCCAAAGTTCTAGTCTAGCAATTATCTTCTAAGTTTGAAAACAGAAAAATTTCCCAAACCACATTGATGATGATTGTTAGCTTTACAGGAAATCAGCTGGAATGTTCAGATGTTTAATGTTATCTTTACAGGAAATCAGCTGGAATGTTCAGATGTTTAATGTTAGCTTTACAGGAAATCAGCTGGAATGTTCAGATGTTTACTGTTAGCTTTACAGGAAATCAGCTGGAATGTTCAGACGTTTAATGTTAGCTTAATAGGAAATCAGCTGTAATGTTCAGACGTTTAATTGTATAGAAAATTAATATGAAAAACTTATTTACATCTCCTCTTTCCCTGTACACCACCCAAACTCTAAAGTGAAACATTTGATTATCAATGGTAATAGTAAGCACAGTAAATGTTAAGTGACAAATATATGTCATACTGTAAATATTGTCAACTATAAACTGATTTATTATGGACAGTTAACTTTACTCGGATAGAATACCACTGCATGTACTCTGTCCTTGCACACCACCGAAAATCCAAATAGGGGAATCGTGGCATCTAATCATTTGCAGTATTCGGTTATAAATGGTAATAGAAAACATAGTAACTATTTAGTAGCAAATATTTGTCGCATTGTAATATATTAACAATATAAACTTATTCATTAGGAATCATCGACTTCATTTCAAAAGAATGCCAAATTCTAAACTTGTCCTCTGATGCTGGCAGATGCATTGTTGGTATTGCATCAATCTGTAATTTTACAAGATGTCTTGGTATTGAGATTCCAAGTAATTCATATATAAGGTTCCTTGCATAATCAGTTGATTTAAAATGTGAACTTCAAATCCTCGAAGAATCCGCATTAAATTTGTCTGTTGCGCAGATGAATCCGTTTCTTTTGGAGTTTTTCATTAATAGGAAATTTATGAAAAAGTAAGGTCAGTATTTCGATCTGAACTGGAGTTACATCCATAGTGCACAAATATTCGTCATAGTTCTACAATGACGATGACCAAATACACGTGAATACACTATCAAATCACGATCGCATTTACTCCTCCTCCTCCTTTCTGCTCTACCTCCTTCGACTGGCTGACAGGTAAATAAGCCCATCCACTCGCCCCGTGACGTCATGCGCGAAGTTGGTCGAATTTTGGGTCAGTTGTGAACAGGCCTTCTCTTTCCTAGACCATATTCATGGCTTTCATTTCCCGCTCTAACCTTACTGTTGCTCACGTTTACTCGCAACTGTGTTGGAAACACTCAAACTTCGCTAGTTTCTAAAGCATCTATTCACTATTTCTTATCAATATTGAATCATCTAACATTAGACGTACCATGTGAATAATTTTCTTGGCCCTAAACTCTTCACCCCCCTCCCTATTGTCTACCGTCTTTACATTGGCATCTCGTACAAACCCACTCAGATATTATATATGGGCATGTGTGTATTTATGTATGACAGAGGGAGAGTTTGGGGGGGAGGCTTATTAAGGGAAGTAAGTTATCTGAAAACTTACATATCAGGATTCTTACTAGGTGTAATAAAACCTGCCATATCGAGCCGTTTTCAGAAGTACGACTGAAAGCATCCAGTAGCCTGTAATAAAAAGCGAATTGTCAACTGAGAATAAAAGACCTAAATAATATTGTGGAGAACGTAGCACCCCTACAATTCACGCCCTCAGGCCAAAGTTTACATATTAATTTTCTTGGTGTATCAATGATAGTTTTGGAAATTAAGTTAATATACAGATGGACTTCGCTGCTAACATTTGTCATACCGTATGAAATTTTGTTAAAATTAATTAATGTCAGTGGAAAGAAAATATAACCGTGAATACATGTTTTGCCATCAGCTGATTTCGTGAAGGGAAGACGTCAAGGAAAAAGGAAACATCCTGTCATTAAAACACCATAATGGGTTTATTTGTTTAAGCAATTCGTCGTCACAGTGAATATGGTCATTCACTGACTCCGTGACACACCGTAAAGAAAGGTGGTCGGGACTCTTATCGGACGACCTTTGTGGAGATTTAGGTCTTATCACAGGAATTTGTGGTCTTAGATGCAAGTTCCTCCCCTCCCCTTCCCTTTTCACGAAGACGAAATGTTGAAGTTTGGGGAGTGAGTTGGCTTTTATAAAACACACATTCAGAATTTTCTTTCTGTTTTTCGAGTTTTTTTATCGACCTTTTTTTTTCTAGTGTTAAGCCACTTGTACAGTATATGGAAGAATAAATGGGCAAAGCACTTACATATACACGAAAACATTTTTATATCGTAAAATCTCTCTCTCTCTCTCTCTCTCTCTCTCTCTCTCTCTCTCTCTCTCTCTCTCTCTCTCTCTCTCTCGATCTGGATCAGGGTTTTCGTATGTCATCATTTCAATATAAGTTTCGTGACAGAGCATATTTTATATACATACATGTGTGTGTGTATTGCCTAACTACTCTCCTGTTTTACATTATATATATATTATATATATTATATATATATATATATATATATATATATATATATATATATATATATATATATATGGTCTGGTTAAACTAAGGTATACTTAACTTTATATATATATTAGGTAGAATATGGATTAAGAGTAATTTTCCTCCCAGTGTTGCGCTTTCGACAGTTTTTTTATTATTTCTTTAAACAGGAATATTTCGTGGTCATCTCCCAAACATAGGAGGAGAGACTCCTTTACGCTTGACTGGTTCTTAGACTCCTTATCTTGAGAGTCTTCGTGTACAGGTCTATTCCAATATCCTGGTCTCTCGTGTAGTGTCATAATATTAAGTAATAGCCATAGAATGCTCTCAGGAAAGATTGAAGTGCGAAACCAGAATGATTCTTAAATGCTTAATGATCGAGCACGAGTGGTAAGCGTACCAAAATGGCGTCAAGACATTGAGTAACAGTTTTACTTAAGCGATAATGCAATCAGTCGTAATTATGAAGTGCAAGTCGTATGGTCTCAGAAGCAAGGTGGCGTTTTAAAAGCTGCATTTGACTAAAAAATAGGAGTTTTGTTGAATGCAAGTCTTTTTTGCTCGCATATTAATCCATATTAACGTTTATGCGCTACTTCTTAGGTTACGTTTAAAGTATTTGAAACTAGGTTTGTATAAATATCAGGTACTGAACATATGATTTTCGCCATTACGGTATGTAGAGACCATTCATTTTTATCACTATTTAACTTAAATTTATCTTGATCAACATGGACATCAACGACAACCATACCTTACACAGTTAATCTTACATAAAATCATTCTTACCTTCAAATGTGTCCTCGCTACCAGTAATTACGATTGTTACTAGTCACGGTCTTGAATAATATTTTTTTCTTCCCTTTTTTCTTTTCACCAGTCTCTACAAGATTTATTATGCAGAGGCAAATCCAGTGAATAGTCTTCCTGTTATAGATTGTGTATAGTTTATTCACGGCTGTTTATAAATGCATTTCCTTAGGCCTACACACAGCAATTCCATCACTAGACGAACACTTTTTTGAGTTTCTAGAAAAATGGTCGAAGTTTGTCTTCCACCACCGACAGTTGACGGTTGAGTGGTGATTTTGTCGTTCGTCCGCCCTACTGATAAGATTTCGCTTTTTATCCTAATCCTGATAAGACGAGGACCTAACCTAATTTAGCTAGTTACCGATGGTCTGATTCAGGTTAATTTCTTTGCGTTTTTTCAGTTTGCATGTTGATTTGTTATGCATGTTTACGAAACGTCTGCCATTGCAGCATTTGCAATCTTCGTGTATTTCCCTGTAGCTTCCTTTTTCAGAACCGAATACCGTAAGAAAAAAAAAGTCATTCATGATAAAGCGATAAGATAACTTCTACTTATAATCGGTGGCCTACAATGACGAATAAAACTGTGGACTTAATTTTGTGGGCGTTACATATATGAACGTTTAGAATTTTAAAGTGTATTTTGTACATATTTGACTGAATACATGCGTATACATACACTCACAAATGCTTTTATATATATATATATATATATATATATATATATATATATATATATATATATATATATATATATATATATATATATATATATATATATATATATATATATATATATATATATATATATTACGTCAGGACCAGTCATATAGCCTTTGCCTCAAGGTGATGGATTAATAAATAATTATTCCGAAACCCGCAAGGGGAAATAAGTTTCAAGAAATCGCTTTTATAGTTTCGTTTTCGTGATTATCATGTGATCCGCCTCGAAAGTTAGCGCTCTCTCTCTCTCTCTCTCTCTCTCTCTCTCTCTCTCTCTCTCTCTCTCTCTCTCTCTCTCTCTCTCTCTCCCTGATCTCAAAGCTTCCCCTCTTTTTTTCTCATAAGTTCTTATATTCAGCAGCACTGTCATGAAGTGATCGCACCTGGCACCGACCCACACCTAGCAAACGTGCGTGATAAATGGTGCTATTTCATGGTGCCCTCACACTTATCAGTCCCTTCCTCTAGGCGCAACCTGTTACATTTGAGTTCTTGAAAGTTCCCATTAACAATTGCAACCTTCCTGTTCTGCTTACTGGCAGCGAATTGCCTTTACGCAAGTCCACAAACTAATATTCCTTGCATTTTACTTATGCAATTGGATTGAGCACACATCTACAGTGACATCAATGCACACAAGTTCTTATTTATTTTTAGGATCATGGACTCGGTGGTGAATGCCAGTAGCCATGTTTTCATGACACTTAATCCCTTGTATGGCACATTTTACGAAGTACCACAGGATTTTATGATATCCCTTTGGCCTCCTCCAGCCGAGCTGTCAGATTTCTTTTACTTTGCCTTGTATCAGTTTCCACACCACATTTAACTCAAGTCAGACCCCAGTGTTTTTTCCCAGCTCTGTAACACTAGAAATGTTACAAAGTGGTTTTGTTTAGCAACTTAAGAATAATTTTGCAATTCTAGTTACTCCACTCTCACAGTTTTTATGTAAATCTAAGGGAAACTTAACCACGGTTTCGTCTTGATTCTTTTGATTGAACATTATGAAAATAATATAACTAAATTATTGGACATGGAAGTCTCATGACCCCGATGCATTACAACTTAGCTCGAAGAGCGCTGAAAGAAATGTTAAAAGACATTCAACTCAGGGTCTTTGTGATACTGGAGTCTGGACAACTTTACTTGGGAGTTGCTGCAGTGGTATACTGTATATGGTGCTATACTATACTTAGTTCTTATCTTATCATATTGTTCTACCTAGAAATTTAAATTATATGAAGTCTCCTCGTTGATGACATCATCGTGTCTGGGGAGAGGAAATGTTTAGATCAGGTAGTCAGATATCTAAAATTTACATCCCTCTGAAGACTGATCCTCTTGAAGTTTGGTCACTGTGTTGATGTCACAGATGTAGATCATCTCCATGTCTGAATATGTGTAAATTGTAATCTAAATGTAGGCATTCATTCCTGAGTCATTCAAGGAGAGGAAGAATGTGAGAGGTTGTACATTTTGTCTCTCTCAATAATAATGTAAATATCCCTACTGTTTCCACCTTCGGTAAGAGATTTGCTGGTTTTGTGAGACCTTCATGGACAGATTTGCTTTAAAGATGTATCCTTTTACTTCTGCTTTTTTTTCCTTAGCCTTACTTCTTTCATTTCTCCCCTTATGCCTTTATATAATGCTTTACAGCCTTCTCTTATGACTGCATTCTCTGAGATTTTTCCTTATAGCATTTTCCCGTGGGTGCTTTTAGTGTGAATTTTTTGCCTTTGACTCAAACACTTTCAGTCATAACATTAGACAAATAGTTTCTGTCAGAGCAGATCTCATAAAAAAATATAACTGCTTTCCCTTTATCATTGTAAAGAGCAGGTATTCCTCCCTTTTCCTACCAGGAATACTGCTCGTTCCACCAGGATAATCACTCTCGCACAAACTTTAATGAGAAACCTCCAAGGGATTGATACCACAGAGCAGGAAATAAAGGTATATCTTGCCACTGAGAAAAACCATGATCTTTCGTCACTTGTTAAGTTTTGGCACAATTCTTAATCTTGTTCAGCAGAAATTGATTCCTCATACCGTCATCCTTTCTTTACAGAACTCTTCATGAGGTGTGAAGAAAATGCAGAAAGCCACGAAATCGCCAAACGTACCGGAAGATAAGCAGTAGTAGGTCCATGTATGGTCATTATACCAGTATTCTCAAACAGCATTCTGGAAGCCCAATTGACACTCTAGTAGTAGTATTGGTAAAAAATTAAGTACATATAAAATGAATTAAGAAAGCCTGGGTGTTTGTTTCAAAATAAATAATCTAGAAAATAAGTCAGGCAAGTGAAATATGAAACTAATTATGTTTTTGTAAAAACCTTTATCTTTTAAAAAAAACTGGTTTAGTATGTGAATGTCTTCCTGTACATCATTTCCTAAAATTTCAGATGAAGATTTTTAATCAAGGTTGGATCTGTCACCAGTCACTATACTGAGAGCAGTGCACCAAAGTATGCTGAGCTGATAGCAACTCATCACAGCAAACAGAGTGGAGCACTGTTACCTTCTAAAATATACCAATGGGATAAGTAAGTATGCCCAACCCTTAGCCGACTTGAAAAATTGTTTTCCTCTTGTGTTGAAGGAAAATGACCCATAACTTATACCAGTTTGTATCCTTTTATATTTCTTATTGTTGGGTAGGAGAGTGGAAGACCATCTCTTTCCTTAAAATACATGATCATATTGGTTATTTCATGTCCAGGTGGGAAACATGATTTATATACCACTGAGAGCGGCATTTTTCACATACTTATCAACCTCCTCATTTACATAAATCCTAACAAGGCTGGGACGTAGCAGAAACATATCCAGTAGATTTTTTCCAACAAAATATGCTGAAAAGCCACTGAGCCTTACAAATAAATGGATGCTGTTAATTACAGTTATTTATGAAGTCCGTTGCTCTCCTAGTATCCTAATACAATATGAACTCTGTGTTTTGAACGGTATACTATAAATGTCATCTCTGCTTTATACACTGATGCACCATTAAGTAGTTAAGCCTCATATAGGACACTTCATCTCCAAATACAGCGGCTCAGCCAGCTCCATCTTCTGATTTAGAGCCATCTGTTTAGATATTCTTCAGGGAATTTAATTTTTCATCATGTTATAAAAAATAAATCTGCTCTGATCACCTCCTGACTGTTGCTTTTTATTTTCTTTGAGCAATATGAGATTTCTGGTATGATGCTTGTTTGGACAGATGTTGATCTCATTTTGCCAATTTTTTGAAGGTGAATTGTTGCAACATGAAGTATCTTAGTCATATTCGTAAATACCTCCCCCAAGAATCTTGAAGGTTAAATTTGGAGGGGAGCTTTCTACTTGTACAGTAAAGCACAGTACAAGTTCCTCTCTTTTAAGCTCTTAAGGAAGTTGATTACAGTCAACATAGAGGCTTTCAATAATTGGCAGAGTTCTAAAAGCTACAAAGCATATTTGATGACCCATGGTGTATACTGTACTGCATCCGATTCTTTCAGTTTGGACTGGCATTGTTGATTTTATCTAATGGCCATAGTCCAGTTTAGACCTGCATAAATCATTTTTATATAAGTAACTTACCATGTAATTACATTGCTATTAGTTCCTACTTTTGCGGCAGCTAAAGTTTTAAAAATTTCGTGGTAGCGCTCATATTGTTTTGGTGTAGGCAACAGACCCCACCCACTTTCAGGGAAGAATAGTTACAATCGGTTCAGGTATTCAATTCGTTCCTGCTGATCGTTGACTGAACATCGGTCGCTGGGTAGCTTTTGTTTTAATTTGTTTTCAGTCAAGAGTGGATGAGCCGGTTGTTTGGGGACATTGCCAAATTTGGTGAAGTACATTGTAGTTTTTGGTACCGCCAATCGGCTTTTTCCTTAATTTTGACTGGATATGTCAGACTCGATTGCTCATAGTATTAGGTATTGCAGCAAGGGCTGCAAGACAAGACTAACATCTGCTAAGTATGACACTCATACTATCTGCACCTCTTGTAGAGGGCAAAATTGTTCTCCTGACATTAACTGTGATGAGGGTAAGGAGTGGTATCATGGGAAATGGAAGACTTTAAATTCTCATTTAGCGAGACTTCAAAGAGACAGAGAGAGAAAGGCAGCTGCTAAAGCCGAGGTTAGGTTGCAGCATTCTCCAGAGGTGTCTGTCCTTTCAACTCCTATGACAGCTTTTCCCCTATTCCAAGTCCTCTATCTTTACCTGTAACTCCTTTACCTGGCTCCCTACCTCCCAAGCCCAGTGCCTTAGCCAGCCTTGAAGCCCGAGTAGGTAAGAAGTTTAGCGTTACGGTAGATACCGTAACCCAATTGGGCGCTTCTGTTAAGATCTTGATGAATGAATTGAGTGCAAAAAGTGTTAGTGAAAGTGTTGTGTCAGTGGAGGAGGTGGCTACTCGTCCTGCCGATGCTCCTAGACCTAGGTCCTTGTAAAACTCCCCTGAATCTGGGAGGAGGCAAACCGAACTTCCAAGGGAGGTCAGTGGGGTTTGCCCACGGGTAGTTGCCCCTTCAGTTGAGCCTGTTGCAGGTCCCATGTATCAACAGACAGCCACTGGAAAGAAGTCTTACAGATCTCCTAAACTCGGTCCCTGTCAGACTCCCCTAAACCTGGGAGGAGGCATACAGTCGGTCCATGGGAGTCCTCAGGGGCTTTTGCTCCGGATAGTTACTCCTCTCGATCCTGCTGTCGGCAGTTTTCAATGGACAGCCATTGATAAGGCTTAAGAGTATATGTGCATGCTGTATCACCGAGGGACCCCGATTCCGATGTGGGCAGGAGGCGCAGTCATAACGTAAAAGTCAGCAGCTCCCGAGTGCAATCCTCTGCTTAAGTGTAAGCGTTCCAGAGATCTAGGACAGATTTCTGAACCTTCTAGCAGCTTCTGGGACCAGGAAGAGGCCCTGATGTCCCCCGAGTTGCTTGTACCCCAACTCTCGTTGAGGAAGAGCACCAATCGGCCAGTACCAGCTGAGCTCCCAGAGGGGGTGCGTTCAGCGTCGGCCGAGCGCCCAGTGAGGGGAGGCAGTATTATGGCTGATTGCATGTCTGGCGCCAGGTGTTCGGCTGGCTGCAAGCTGCCAGTTGGTGATACAGCCATACATTTCAAATGTTCGATAGCAGTTGAATGCCCGGTGACGTATGTTGATGCAGTGGATTACAAGAGCCTGAGTGGAGGTGAACGTGCTTTCCATGGTGAACACTTCAACCACTGTTTGGCTCCCAATTGTCTTATGCGGGCGATTGCTCGTCTGGCACCCGGCGGTCGGCTGGCAACAAGCAGCCAGTGGGTGGTATTACAGTAAATTTTAACGTTCGGTAGCACTCAAATGCCCAGTGACATACTTTGGTGCAGTGGATTACGAGCACACGAGTGGAGGAGAACGCACTGTCTGAGCCAAATGCTCCAGCTATCATTTGGTGCTGATCGTCCTACATCAGTTCGCCCTACTAAACGACCTCTTACCAGGAAGCGTTCTGTACCAAATCAGACTTAATCAAGTGTTCTCAGGACTTTGATGGTTTGTTGGTTTTGGCGAATTCTTCTGTGATGTCTCGCCAGACTCAGTTGCCACTCCCTCCGCTGTTCTATCCCAGACAGTAGGAGGGAAAGTCGCCTACATGTCCTCCTGTCTGAGCCGAGATCTTCACGTGGATTTTTAAAATATTGTCTACCGTGAAAATTACTCGCCTGACATTGCTAGGTACCTAGTGAAAAAACTACAGACATCTATCCGACAACACCAGTCCATATGGAAGATATGGCTAGATTATATCCAAACCGAGTACCTAGTTGAGATTTTTATGGAAACATTTTCAAATTTTTTCATACAGTAAAGCCCCCATTTTCACTTATACAACTTACCCGGTAGTCACATATAGCTGTCGTCTTTGACATCACGGCAGTATTTCAAATTTCGCGCTAGCGCTAGCGTTACGACAGGTGATCCCCCTACCCCCGCCCTCTATCGGGGTATCGGGAACCATTCCAAGAACATGTCATTTAGTTTTTGCCGTGCCGAACCGGTAACACAGTTCCGCTGCTGGTGGTATTTCTCAACAATTCGAACTTGTAGCTCCTTTTTTGGTGAAGTACTCTGTTTGTTGTTCTTTGCTGGCGCTAGTTATTGCTTTAGCGTTGTTCTTAGTTAGACTATTATGTCTGATTCAGGTTCTAGTGGTATCCGGTTTTGCAGCAAAGGCTGCAAAACCAGGCTTGTTAAGCTTAGTTTAGACCCACACACTTCTTGTTTTTCATGCAGGGGGCAAAAATGTTCTGCTGACTTGACTTGTAACGAGTGTGAACTACTAACTTTGTCTGACTGGAGTGCTTTGGGGAAGTACATGAAGAAGTTAGAGAAAGATAGGATAAGGAAGGCCTCTTCTAGGTCTTCGAGGTCAGGAGGTAGTCAAGAGGTTTTCGTAAGCCCTATTAACCCTGCTCCCCCTGTAGTTCCTGTAGTTTTACCTGCCCCGGACACCGTTTCTCCCAATCCTGATACCGTGTCAGTCCTTAATGCTTTTATGTCTACCATGCAGAAAATGGGAGACAATTTGCAGCGGTTAGTAGAACGCAGTGATAGTGAAAGTGTTGTGCCTTGTGTAAGTGTTGTGGAGGAGGTAGCTTCTCGGCCCATTCACGCTCCCAGGTCTAGGCCCCTGTCAGGCTCCCAGGTTCCAGGGAGAAGGCATGCCGAAAGCCGAAAGGAGGTGAATGGGACCTGCTCCTGAGCAGTTGCCCCCTCAAGCAGTCCTGTTGCCGCTTCCCAGGCTGCTGGCCCTCACCACCGAAAAGGTGAGGAGCAGATAGTGTCGAGTGGATCCAGTTGGAGTTCCTCTCCTCCTAGAGGATGGCGTTTTCGCGACGCTTCCAGACCTTTGAAGAGGTCTCGTCAGCTGTCACCTTCGAAGATTCCTAAGAAGAAGGCGCTTCTGGAGGATCCTACCCCTTCCTGTAGCTTTTGGGCAGAACCGGAGAGGCTTTCTTCGTCGGACTCGTCTCATTCGTTTTCGGCCGAGCCTCCTTGTAAGACAGTTGCAGCTGAGAGGTCTGCTTCGTTGGCGCCAGCGACTCCTGTGGCTCTCCCTTCAGCTGTTCCAGTTTCTGTGACTCCTGTTCCTGTGGCGCCTGCTCCAGCATTCGAGGGACCACAACAGCAAGTGATTGACGGAATCAACGCCTGTCTGGACTCGATTTTACAGCTTTTGTCAAAAAGTCAAGTCTCTTCTTTGGCTCCTCCTACGATGCCAGCGGCGCCCACCTCGACTCCTCTTTCAGTCGCCCCGGTAGCGCCACCGCTTGCGCCTCCATTGGCGCCACCTTTGGTTGTTGTACCGACTGCGCCTCCTTTGGCGCCTCCTGTGATGCCAGCGGCGCCCGCCTCGACTTCTCTTTCAGCCGCTCCGGTAGCGCCGCCGCTTGCGCCTCCATTGGCGCCACCTGTCGTGGTGGTACCGACTGCTCCTCCTTTGGTGCCACCTTTGGCTGCTGTACCAACTGCGCCTCCTTTGGCTCCTCCGATGGCTCCTCAACAGGCTCAAGCTCTTTCGGTGACACAGCAAGAGTATGTCACGAGCCTCCCAGTCCCCGTTCGTGTAACTCAGGCTTCAGTTCAGGGGGACTTGGATGAAGACGTAGTCCAACTGGACTTGTCCCCAGTATCTGACGAACACCTCTCGGGCTTAGAGGAGCAGTGTAAGGAGGAGAAGTCTCCCCAACTCTCTTCTTACAAGAAGCTCTTGAAGTTCTTCATTGAGAACTTCCTGATTCGTTCTCGCCCTGCGGCTCCTCCGTCTCCTGGGTCCCAGTACAAGAGGGACAAGGCTTCTTTTTTTTTTCTTCCGACTTTAAGAAAGGCCTTAAGAAGATGGATGCTGGCTGGCCGAGAAGAGGGAACTTGGGAAGAAAGTTTTCTGTCTTCCTCCTTCTCATCGTTCCTTCCGAATCGGAGTTGGTAGTGCGAGACTGGGAAATGTTTTCCCTGGGTGTGGCTGCCTCCGCACAGGGGACTTCTCCAGTCTCGTGGATGCCAGTAGGAGGACCGCACTTAATTTCTGCGAAGGTTTTCTTTACGTCCTCCGAACTGGATCAAGTTTTCAAGAGCGTGTTTCGGACTCTTGAAATAGTGAGCTTCCTGGACTGGGCAATTGCGGCCTTAGCCAGGAAGATGAAGGATTTTGATCTTCCTTCTGAGCTTTTGGATGATGTGGTAGGAGTAGTGGACTGCATTGATAGGGGTATCTGCGACGGTGCAGTAGAACTTGCCTCTTTATTTACGGCAGGAGTTCTTAAAAGAGGCAACTTTGGTGCTCCTTTTTAGCAAAAGGTATTTCTTCAAACCAGAAGTCGGCTCTCCTGTTTTCTCCTTTGAACAAGGCACATCTGTTTCCACAGGAGTTGGTGGCTGTAATTTCCCAGGCGTTAGCTCAGAAGTCAACCCAGGATCTTTTGTCGCAGTCTGCCAAGAAGGCGAAAAGACCTGTGCTTTCTACCGCTTCTGTGCGCGGTGTTTCGTCTCCTGCTGTCACGTTTGGTCAGTATAAAGGGAGATCCTCTAGACGTGTTTTTGGCAGGGCCAGAGGAAAAGGCAAAGCCACGCCTAGATCCTCGACGGTCCCCGAGAAGAAATGAACCTGTTGTCCTCCATTCAGCAGTAGGAGCCAGACTGCAAAGGTTCTGGCAAGAGTGGCAACGGATCTCGGCAGACCCTTGGACGATCCAAGTTTTAAAGGAAGGATATGCCATCCCCTTCCTTTCCAAACCTCCTTTAGTGGAGGCTCCAGTTTCTTTACAGGCGTACTTGCACAACTCCGCGAAACTAGACGCCCTTCGCTCAGAAGTCCGAACCATGCTGGAGAAGGAAGCGATAGAACTGCTTCATGCCCCTCTATCTCCAGGATTCTACAATCGTCTGTTCCTGGTTACGAAAGCCTCAGGGGGATGGAGACCCGTACTGGACGTGAGTGCATTGAATGTCTTCGTTCAGAAGACGAAATTCTCCATGGAAACAAAGCAGTCGGTCTTGGCGTCTTTACATCAGGGGGATTGGATGGTTTCTATAGACCTCCAAGACGCTTACTTTCACGTTCCAATACACCCAGATTCAAGGAAGTTCCTGAGGTTCGTTTTCGAGGGACAGGTGTATCAGTTCCATGCCCTCTGCTTCGGTCTGTCGACGGCCCCGCAAGTTTTCAAGGGTCCTGTTATCAGTAGCCAGACACCTTCACCTGGAAGGAATTCGGGTATCTATGTACCTCGACGATTGGCTGCTCAAAGCGGCGTCGAGGGAGAGCTGTATGGAGGACCTATCAAAGACTCTTCAATTGGCAAAGTCTCTAGGCCTCATTGTCAACGAGAAGAAGTCTTGCCTTACTCCCAGTCAGCAGATTGTCTATTTGGGAGTGAGTCTGGACTCTCAGACTTTTCAGGCTTTTCTGTCCAGTCAACGGATAGCCTCGTGGGAACCTTAGCTTCAGTGGAGAAGTTTGTAAGACTGGGGCGCTTGAACCTGAGGCCACTGCAGTTTTACCTGCAGGAGAAGTGGCCCAGGAAACAGTTCCCGGACTCCTTCACCTTCGCCATTTCGGAAAAGATAAAGGAGTGCCTCCGTTGGTGGAGGTCAGAAGGAAGACTGACACAAGGGCTTCCTCTTCAGCTTCCGAACCCAGACCTAACTTTGTTTTCCGACGCCTCGGACAAGGGCTGGGGAGCGACTTTGGAGACAAGAGAAGTTTTGGGCCAGTGGCAAAGAGAAGAGAGAAGCTGGCATATAAATCGAAAGGAACTAAAAGTGGTTCACTTAGCTCTGTTGGCTTTTCAACAAGAAGTTGAAGGCAAATGTGTCTTGGTCCAGGCGGACAACACGACCGCTCTGGCATACATTCGAAAACAGGGGGGCACTCACTCGTGGTCCCTCTACGAGACCGCGAGGGAGCTACTAGTTTGGGCGGAGGAGATCGGGACCAGACTAGTAACGAGATTCATTCAAGGGGAGAGAAATGTAGCGGCGGACCTTCTCAGCAGAAAGAACCAGGTCCTGTCCAACGAGTGGACTTTACATCCCCTAGTTTGCGAGGAGCTATGGAAGGTATGGGGACGGCCGCTCATAGATCTCTTCGCAACCGACAAAACGACTCGGCTGCCCCTTTACTGCTCTCCGGTTCCGGACAGCAAAGCGATTTTCGTGGACGCAATGTTCATGAATTGGTCGGACCTGGATCTTTATGCTTTTCCCCCGTTCAAGATCCTGCGGCAAGTCATCTCGAAGTTCTCAAGCCATCGGAACGTAAGGATGACTCTGGTGGCTCCATTCTGGCCGTCCAGGGAGTGGTTCCCAGACCTTCTAAACCTCCTGTCAGACTTTCCGAGACTTCTGCTAGAGAGACCAGATTTACTCAGACAGCCGCACTTTCAGAGGTACCACCAAAACTTGTCCGCTCTTCATCTTGTCGCCTGCAGACTGTCAGGAGACTCGTCAGAAAGAGAGGCTTTTTCAAGAGAGGCCGGAAGCTATCGCTGAAGCCCAGAAGAGAATCCTCTGACAATGTTTACCAGGCGAAGTGGACACAGTTTAGGTCCTGGTGCCGAAGAGAAGGCGTGTCTTCTTCTTCGACATCTATAGCCCAGATGGCCGATTGTCTCTTGTTCCTCCACAGAGAGAAAAAGCTTGCTGTGCCTACTATTAAAGGGTGTAGAGCCATGTTGGCTTCAGTCTTTCGACATAGGGGTCTTGAAGTGTCTTTGAATCAAGACCTTTCAGATCTGATTAGATCGTTTAATACGTCAAAGAGAGACCAGAAGAGACCAGTGGCGTGGAATCCTGACGTAGTGCTGAGATGGTTACGGTCGCAATCCTTTGAACCGATGGCGAACATCTCCTTAAAGGATCTCACGAAGAAGACTCTTTTTTTGGTAGCTCTGGCTACGGCCAGGAGAGTAAGTGAGCTACATGCAATAGATAAAAGAGTAGGCTTTGCTAAGGGGAAGGCAGTATGTATGTCTACTCTTGGTTTCTTAGCCAAGAACGAAGACCCGTCAAGACCTTGGCCAAGAGAGTTTGAAATTAAGGACGTTTCCCAATTGGTCGGTCCCGAAGAACCCGAGAGGTAGCTCTGCCCTGTGAGAACTCTCAAGTTCTATGTTCAGAGAACGAAGAAGCTCAGAGTTCCCAGTGACCACCTCTGGTGCTCGGTTAGAGATCCTTCGAGGCCTCTCTCTAGGAATGCCCTTTCCTTCTTTTTGAGAAGCCTGATAAAAGAAGCTCATGAGCATTGTGTTGACTCGGAGATGAGTATTCTTAAAGTAAAGGCGCACGAGATAAGAGCAGTTTCGACTTCTGTAGCCTTTAGCAGAAACTTATCTGTGAAAGACTTGGTTAAGTCCACCTTTTGGAGATGCAAGTCGGTGTTTGCATCGCATTACTTAGTGGACGTGCAAACTGTTTTCGAAAAGTGCAGTACGCTGGGGCCCTTTATTGCGACTGACACGGTGTTGGGGAGGGTGAAAAGGAGTCCGCTCCTTAACTAACATTTTCACCTTGGTGTTGGGGTTGTTGTTTTTTAAGGTTGTCTGGAGATACATGGTGTGGTAGTATCTTCCAGTTTTAATCTTTGGTATTTGGTTTTATGGTAATGTTAGGTGATCCCTCGTTTTGTTGTTCGTCGTACTGCGCCCTGATCAAGGGCATCAGACTTGTCCGTACACAGCCATGTTCTCTACGGCAGGTACTGTTTTTTATTGTGTCCGACACACGGATCCCTTATATCCTCTCGGCACAATATAAAGGCCAGCAGACTACAGAGGCAGTAACCACTGAGTCAGCTACCTTTAAAGGTAAGGAACCTATGTCTAACTTGTTGCAAGTAGATAATTCCAAGAATGATTTTATTAGTTGCCAGTGTCCCACCTCCTCAAGGTGCCAATCAACTATATGTAACTACCGGGTAAGTTGTATAAGTGAAAATGACATTTTATGATAAAATAACGTTTCACTTATACTTACCCTGTAGTTACATAATCATAACCCACCCTCCTCCCTCACCTGGGCAGTTGGGCAAAAACTTATGACGTGTTCTTGAATGGTTCCCGATACCCGATAGAGGGCGGGGTTAGGGGATCACCTGTAAATGAACGCTTAACGCTAGCGAAATTTGAAATACTGCCGTGACGTCAAAGACGACAGCTATATGTAACTACCGGGTAAGTATAAGTGAAACGTTATTTTATCATAAAAATGTCATATTCGTGGTCTCGCGATTTGCGGACTCACCTATTTGCGGATTTCTCTATGGAACATATATACGCATTATTTGCTGAAAATTTGCCCATTTGCAGTAATTTTCACTGAGAAATATTCACTAATTACTGTTGTAAGGGACCGCATGGTGGTCCTAGGGCACACCTGCGTGTGAGTCAGCCAACAGACAAAGCATCCTGCTCTCTCTCCATGCTGTGCATCAGCGGCGATCGCTCGAAGGAACGCAACTTCTCCCATACGACATTCCTGTATATTTCTCTTAACCTGTGAGAGAGGTACGAAATAATGAGCAGGAAGACAAGTACTGCTAGTTTATTGATGAAGCAATCCGCTTATAAAGCGGTGTGCGGACGTCTGCGTACTTCGCAGAGACCCCCGGTACAAAGATTTACAGGTGACCTGAGGTCAAACTGTTTCTCTACAAAAACAGGACAGGTACATACAGAAAACATAATGATTAGTAATGTCTGATGTGTTACAAAAATGCTCTGTTACATATACATAATGCATGGTCACTTGAACAGACAATAAAATATACAATTCACAATAATGATAATATGTGTTTGGTCGACCCTAGGTCGAATGTGAAGGCACCGCAGAAAACGGGATGTTCATTACAGAGAACGCGTTGAGCGGGGACTTTACAATACTCCCCCCCCAAGACGTAGGTAACGTCTGATCAAAGTAGGTATCTGCTGGGGTGACGGAGGGGCCCTCGCTTTCCCAATGTCAACTGGAGGGGTTGGTCGCCTTCCCCGGCGCCCTCTGGAGCGGTGTGTTGGGGTGCCTCCCTGCCTGGTTTCGGGTTTTTCCGGGGACGCCCGCGTCGTTTTTCTGTGCATGGGGCTGGCTGGGGGGTTGCTATATCCTGCGGGAAGCTTTGGGAATCGCCCCCAACGTCCTCCTCCAGGAATGTGGGCTTGAGGCAGTCTACCGATATCCAGTCTTCCCTTCTGTGGACGGCTACCCTGAATGCCTTTTTGTCCCTTTCGAGCACAAGGAAAGGTCTTCTGTAGGGCGTGGTTAAGGGTGGCCGCACGGCGTCGTCCCTAATGAAGACGTGGGTGGTGGAGGACAGACTGGGAGGCATGAAGGGGGATGTCCTGTCGGTGTATGAACTCTGGCAAGGGGCGAACTTCCCAACCCTGTCACGGAGCCTCTGCATTGCTGTCATCCCTGTCCTCTGTGATGGGTTCCCCGGGACTACCAGGGTCTCCCCGTAGACTTTTTCTGCTGAGGAGGGGTCGCCGTTGGCTCTGGGGGCGGTTCTCAATCCGAGGAGGACCCAGGGCAGCTGGTACTTTCAATTCTTGGAGGTGCAACAAGCCATGAGGGACACCTTCAGGGACCTGTGGAACCTTTCCACCATTCCGTTGGCAGTGGGGTTGTAGGCAGTGGTGCTGTGATGAGTGGTCCCCAGCAGGCGTGCCAGGGCAGTCCACAGCTCGGATAGGAAAGCGGGACCTCTGTCTGTTGTTATGTGGTCCAGGATACTGAACCGGCTGATCCAGCTGGAGAGGAGGGCTTCTGCACATGCACTAGAGGTGGCTTCTTCCATGGGCGTAGCTTCGGGACACCTGGTGGAGCGGTCGACGACTGTTAGAAGGTATCTTGCTCCTCCTGATGGGGGAAGAGGACCCACCACGTCGACGTAGGTGTGCCCGAAGCGTCTCTTCGGCTGGGGAAACTCACCCACCCCAAACTCGGTGTGCCGCCCTGCTTTGCTGGCCTGGCACTGCATGCATTGCCTTGCCCAGGCTGTTGCGTCCTTCCATATGCAGTGCCAGACGAGCTTCTCTGTCAGTAGCTTGGCCGTCGTCCTTCGGGAGGGGTGGGATAGGCCGTGGAATACGTCAAAGACCAGCCGACGTCTGGAGGCGGGCACCAGTGGGCGGGGGCGGCCAGTGCTCACGTCGCTCAGCAGTGTTGACCCTCCAGGGCTGAGGGGCACGTCCTCCCACTTCAGCAACGTGACGGCTGTGCGGTAGGCTGGGGTCTCTGGGTCAGTGGGCGAGGTCCTCATAGTCGATCCCAAGCTGCACTGTGTCGATCTCGATCCTCCAGAGGGCGTCGGCTATTGGGTTCTTGCTGCTGGGCAGGTATTTGATGGTGCAGGTGAACTCCACGAGGTGCCGCTGCTGCCTAGAGGACCATGCGCCCCCCAGCTTCGTGAAGGCGTGGACCAGCGGCTAGTGGTCAGTCCAAATCGTGAAGGGCATACCCTCCAGGAGGAACCTGAAGTGACGTACCGCCTGGTATACTGCGAAGAGTTCCCTGTCGAAGGTGCTGTAGTGGGACTCGGTGGGGCTGAGTTTCCTGCTGAAGAAGGCGATGGGTTGAGGGGTCCCGCTGATGACTTGTTCCAGGACGGCTCTGGAGGTGACATTGCTGGCGTCTGTCGTCAGCTGGAGGGGGCACTGGTGTCCTGGTGGGCCAAAGACGTTGCCTTGGCGAGGGCGACCTTCGTCAGTGAGAAGGCTGTCTGCTGGTCGGGGCCCAACACTAAGGTCTTTGGACGACCCTTGAGGACCTCCGTCAGGGGGGCCATGGTGTGCACGATCCCCGGGATGAATCTCCTGTAGTAGTTGACCATTCCGAGGAGTTCTTGTACGGCCCTGATGAAGGTAGGGTTGGGGAACCTCTTGACAGCCTCGACCTTCGACGACATTGGGTGGACGCCCCCTGGGGATATCTCTTGGCCCAGGAATAACACCTCGACGCCAAAGGTGTACTTGTCAAACCTGACGACGAGGCCACTCTCCTGCAGGCACTGCAGGACCTTCCGGATGTGCCGTAGGTGTTCCTTTTGGGATCTGAAAAAAAATTAGGATATCATCGACGTAGCAGACGCAGAAGTCCAGGTCCCCCAGGATGCTGTCCGTCAGCCTCTGGAAGGTCGCGCCCGCGTTCCTCAGGCCGAAGGTGGAGAAGGCAAAGACGTAGGACCCAAAGGGCGTGACGATGGCGGTGTTGGGGATGTCTTCTGGTGCTACTGGTACCTGAAAATATGATTGTAAGAGATCTAACTTTGAGAATATTTTGGCCCCGTGGAAGGGGGCAGTTAGGTCCTGCATGTTTGGCAGAGGGTAGTGGTCAGGTTCTGTAGCGAGGTTGAGCCGCCTGTGGTCACCGCAGGGCCTCCAGGTGCCGTCCGCTTTCTGTACCATGTGAAGGGGGGAGGCCCATGGGCTGGGAGCATTTCTGCATATGCCCATCCTTTCCATCGCAGCGAAGGCCTTCTTGGCCTCCTGAAGGCGCTGTGGGGAAGCTGTCAGAACTTCGTCTGCATCAGGGGGCCCCTTTGTTTTGATGTGATGATATACAGTAAACCCCCCATATTCGCGTTCTCATGATTCGCGGACTCACGCATTCGTGGGTTTCTCTGTGGAACATATCTAGCCATCATTCACGGAATATTCGCCCATTCGCGGTATTTTTCACTGAGAAATATTCACTAATTACTGTATTTTCATATAATTTTCATGAATAAATGCACTTTTTGTGATAAAACTATTAAAAACTCAGGTATATGCATTTTTACAGGGTTTTTCTGTGTTTAAACTATCAAAATGGGCAGTTCTAAGTGTTTTTAGAGGGGTTGTAAGTATTCACGGATTTTAGCTATTTGCGGGGGGGGGATGTACCCCCCGCAAATATGGGGGGTTCACTGTATCCCGTGTTTGGCAGGGGCCCCGGGCACCTGGCGAAGCTTGGGTTTGAAGACTTCCAGGAATTCCTTCAGGAGGGAACCATACTGGTGGGGCGCGATGGAACAGACGGCGGGCTCCCTGGGGCCCGGTGACAAGGGCAGGGACTGGCAGGACTGGGTGTTCAGCAGGCGTTTGCGGCCGACGTCAACTGCCAGTCCGAAGTGGCGAGGAAGTCTGCACCCAGGAGCAGGGTCCTAACGTCCACGGCAATGAATTTCCACCTGTACCTCCAGCCAAGGATGGAGATCGACAGGAGCTTGGTGCCGTAGGAGAGGATGGGGGACCCATTGGCGGCCGTCAGGGAGGCAGTCGGGTCCGGCAGGTGTCTGCGGTCCTTTCTTGAAGGCGGGAACACTGACCGCATGGCTCCAGTGTCAATCAACATCATCCTGCTGGAGATGGTGTCACGGACGTAAAAGCCTACTGGGGCGGGGCCCCTGGGTGTTTCAGTTGCTGCTGCCATGGCAGCCTGTGTGGGTGGCCACCGCCTCCCCCATTTTTTGGAGGGAAGAAGAGGCAGGGGGCTTCGCATCTCCGGGCAGCTTTCCCGAACCTCTGGTGGTAATAGCAAAGCCATGGCCTCTCCTTGTGCTGGTGGGATGGCTCTTCTGGGCAATGACGTTGACGGCCTCCATGGTGGGGTCCTCCAGCTGGAGGCAGTTGATGGGGTGTGTGGGCGTGAACACTCGCTTTGCCGCCTTTGTGGAGTCCATCAGCTGCTGCACCACCCTGATCAGGTCCTAGATCAGCAGGGTGTATGCCTCTGTGATCTGCTCACGGACCTCCAGCAGTAGCTGCCGCAGGAAGATCTCCCTTGACAGGCTGATTTTGCGCCTGCCGCTGCTGTCAGTCTTAGGGGGGAGGAGGAGGAGGAGGTCCTGGAGGGCACGCCACGTCTCCAAGAGGTTTCCCTCCTGCTGGGGGTTGAGGGCGAGGTCAAGGGCACGGGCAGCTCTCTTGGAGACCGGCAGGGAGCAGGTCCTGACGAGAGTGGCTTTTAACTCCTGGAAGGTGGCGGGCTCGACATCGTCATTAACCACAGGGCGATTTTCTTGTATATCTCCTCCGGGAGGGCGTTGATGGCGATGTCCTCCTTCAACACCTTGTCAGTGAGGCCTGCTACCCTGAATTGCCCCTTGACCCTGTAGAACCTGGACGCTGCGTTTTGATGGGTGAATGGCGGCAGTCTTATGCTGAGGGCCGGCTTTGTTTGGTCTGTCGGGGGGTTCATCACGCGGGGTGCAGGTACCGGCGTGGAGGAGTGCGCAGGAGGGGGTTGCGCGAGGAAGATGTCTGCCTCCGAGAAGTTCACAGTAATTTGTATGTGTTTGGGAATGTCTGCGTCCATGCTCATTCCGAGCTCTCACTTGGAATGTGAGGGAACACTCGCGTCAATACACGCTTGGGAGCGTGCCGAGTGGGTCCGCTAATGACGCTGGTGACTGTCGACGAGGGTTGGTAACGCCCCAGCGCTTTGTTGGAGCCCTGTAGTTAGTCCGTTAGGGGCGTGGGTTGGTTCATCGGGCCAAGACTTAGTCACCGTTTGGGTCCGTTAATGGCTTCCGGGAACCACTCCGGTGTCACCTCTGTGAGAGAGGTGCGAAATAATGCGCAGGAAGGCAAGTACTGCTAGTTTATTGATGAAGCAATCCGCTTATAAAGCGGCTTGCGGACATCTGCGTACTTCGCAGAGACTGCGGATACAAAGATTTACAGGTGACCTGAGGTCAAACCATTTCTCTACAAAAACAGGACAGGTATATGCAGGAGACTAATGATTAATAATGTCTGATGTGTTACAAAAATACTCTGTTACATATACATAATGCATGGTCACTTGAACAGACAATAAAATATACAATTCACAATATAATGATAATAATGTGTTCGGTCGACCCCAGGTCGAATGTGAAGGCACCGCAGAAAACGGGATGTTCATTACAGAGAACGCGTTGAGCGGGGACTTTACAAACCATTGTTGTCTCGATTCATTTACAGTCACCACTACTTGCATTGCTGTGCAAACATTCCGATCATGTACTCATAATGTTCCACCGAATCTTCTGTATCAAACTGTATGTATGTTCCTGTCTGTGAAGACGCCAAACATCTCGCCATTTTACATACAGTATATTACGCTACTGCATTGTATTCATTAATTTGTCTTGAGTCTCATGCAAATGTCCATATGTGGAATTTCCTGGCCTTTCCATGGATACATGTTTTATCATTGTACGTTTATTGTCTCTCACAATCGCCATCTGTTTGTTTGTCGACAAGCACAGATGTCTGAAACATAATCTCTGTCTTGTCTTGTCTGTAACAACCTCAAAGATTCTGTACATTCATTCAGTAAGGAACCGGCAATAAACTAGAGAACACCCTGCCAGCATGTCACTCAATACCTTCCTTACACTCGTGACCCCGGAGTGACCCGAAGGAGCCAATGGTAGACATCCGACCCACGATGACAACCCACGTGCCAATGAATCCTTCGCCGCCGCCTCCACTCAGCCTCCCGCAATTCCTGAGCCTACAGTAGATGTTCGACCCTCCGAAATGACCCACCCACTCCCACTCTCTCTCCCTCCCGTGCGTCAGCAGTGATTACTCGAAGGAACGCAACTTCTTCCATACAACATTCCTGTATATTTCTCTTAACCATTGTTGTCTCGATTCATTTACAATCACCACTACTTGCATTGCCATGCAAACATTCCAATTATGTACTCATAATGTTCCACCGAATCTTCTGTATCAAACTATGTATGTTCCTGTTTGTGAAGACTCCAAACATCTCGCCATTTCACATATATTACGCTACTGCATTGTATTCATTATTCTGTCTCGAATCTCATGCAAATGTCCATATGTGGAATATCCAGGCCTTTCCATTGGTATATGTTTTATCATTGTACGTGTATCATGTTTCTCACAATCGCCATCTGTTGTCTGTCGACAAGCACAGATGTCCGAAACATAATCTCTGTCTTGTCTTGTCTGTGTGTAGAAACTACATTGTGGCTCGCAACAGCCAGTAACAACCTCGAAGATTCTGTACATTCATTCAGTAAGGAACCAGCAATAAACTAGACAACACCCAGCCAGTATGTCACTCAGTAGCTTCCTTACACTGTATTTTCATGTCAGTTTCATGACTAAATGCACTTTTTGTGATACCGTAAAACTATTAAAATACTCAGGTACCCAGGTAGTGCTCGAGTTACAATAATTCGCCTTATGGTAATTCAATGGGGTAAGCAATTTTAATACTGATATCACAATATTTAGAAAATATTTTTAAATTTCCTGTGGACACAGGCAGCAGCGTACAATCAGGCAGCGCGGGAGACCAAAGTGCAATAGACCTCCTCCTTTTCCTCCATCTCTTTATCCCATCTTCTAGTTAAAAAGGTAAAAGAGAATGATAAAGGTATTGTTAGTAACATTATACTCTTGCGTAAATGCGTACAGCCATAAACAACCGAACAAGAAACTGTTCTTTTGCTTTTAACCAGATCGGATAACAACAGCTGTTTTGCTTCTATTTCAACCATCGTATGGTAATAAACAATTACCATAGTTATAATACAAATGAAGTTAAGCAGAATAAGACTGATATATTTTTACATTATACCCATATTCGGTATGGATAAAACTCGGCAAGGAAATATACTGGTAAATTTAAACTGCAAGTTGTAGCTGAAGCTGACTATAAATTATGATGCATCGGCAACATGGATGAAACTCGACCATAATTAAAATTGGAGAGGAAGTATTTTAATCAAAACTGCTGGGCATGAAAGAACACATATTACTGCTATTTTTACGCCGTTAAATGATAAATACGTAAAGCTCACATTATGATGAAATCAAGTGAAAATAGAGACCAGAATCTTGATTTTTTTTTACACAAAACAAACATGCCCCAAACGGCTAACGTCATCTATTAACGAAAAAATAGCTAAATTAATTTCACAATGAGACATATTTAAGGCCCCTTATAAATAAAGTATCTAGAGATTCATTTACGCTAACTAGAAGCAAGAAAAGAGCTCTGAACTGAGTTAAACATGGCGAAATAAACTTACCACGTAATCGATTTCCAAACCAAAACATTGATCGCAAAGTATAATACAAAAGCAATATAATATATACAATATTATTGGATACAGTGAATTAAAGCATAACATTTTAAAAGATCCATGGAAAAGATGCATATTCGTTATGCTGATGTTTGTATAAAACAATATGTGAATATAGAGTACAGTATAATGCAGGCTGGGCTACCGTATATGTATACAATATACCATAGTGTAGGCTAAGCTAATTCTTGTTTGTTATTCAATATCTCTTTGTATTGAATTATCGTACATCACTCTGCATGAACCTCCAGAATTAGCTGGTATTAATAATTACTATACTGTGTATGTATAGAGTATACTTTATAGTGTAGGCTAGGCTACCATATTTGTATACATGGTACTGAATACCATAGTGTAGGCTAGGCTATATTCGAGATACGGTTTTTCCAACAAACGATGGGTTTTTTTGGAACCTAACCCCATCATAAGTAGAATAATACCTGTATAAATATTTTTAGAGTTTTTTTGTGTTTAAACTATCAAAATAGGCAGTTCTAAGTGTTTTTAGAAGGGTTCTAAGTATTCGCGGATTTTAGCTATGCGTGGGGGGGGTGTGTGGTATGCATCCCCCACGAATACGGGGGGGTTACTGTATACTGTACTCTACCTTTTTGAAGACAAAGGCCTTGCTGTTACAACTGTCATGGCATACAAGGCAGTAGTAACGGAACCCTTGCTTTTTGGATTCGGTATTGACTCTAGTATAGAAATTGTGACTTCTCTTCTCCGGTCTTTTGCACTACAAAGACCCACTCACGAAAGGCTTCCAGTTACTTGGTCCTTGAGTAAGGTGGTTAGACTTCTGTCAACCCCTCAATTCAACGGACCCAATGCAACCACAACTCAATGCTGCAAAAGGCGATCTTCTTGAATGAGTTAACTTCAGGAGCTCGTATTAGTGAACTGGGCTCTCTTAGGCAGGTATGATACATCATGCAAACAGCTGACCATCAATTATTATTGTTCCCTGGTCCATCTTTCCTAGACAAAAATAAGAATCCTTTAAGAAGGAAGTCTCCTATTTTGATAAGAAAACTCAGTTTATTAGACAAGACATTATGCCTGGTTCAAGCACTTAAAGGTTACCTAGAAGTCACAGCAGACATCCCAGAGGGTCCAATTTTCCTACACCCTAGCACAAATAAACCACTCTCTGTACAAAGGCTGAGAATAATTTTGGTGTCCCTCATTAAAAAAGCAAATCCATACTCCTTTCCTAGGTCACATGATATTAGGAAAGTAGGCATGTCGTTGGCCTTCTTCAGAAATGTCTCTTTTGAAGAAGTCTCCGAATGTACAGGATGGTCATCAGAGATAGTAGTCGAACCCTGGTATTCGTGGGGGATAGGGACCATAACCCCCCATGAATAACTAAAATCTGTGAATACTTGACACCCCCTCATATAGCTATTCTTTCATATCTTCATCAGCAAGAGAAGTACTCCTGCTTCAGAAAGCAGTGGTCTCTTCAGTTAAGAAAAATGCAATAGAACAGATGTTAATAAATTCACCGGGGTTTTACAATTGACTTTTTCTGGTGCCAAAGGTGTTTGGTGGCTGGTGCCCAGTTCTAGTTGTATGAAGACTCAATAACTCCATTTGTTTCTTGCCATTCTCCATGGAATCATCCAGCACGGTGCTAGCAGCTATCCAGGAGAAAAACTGGATGGTATTAGTGGATGTGCAAGATGCATACTTCCACATACCGATAAAACCTCAGTCACAAAAGTTCCTTTGATTTGCTTCCACAGGAAAGCTATTCCAGTTCAAGGCTCTTTGTTTCAGCCTATGTACAGTGCTTCAAGTTCACGAGGATTTTGGCACCAATAGGGGGATGGTGTCATTTTTTATGGGCAAGAATTCTTCTCTTCTTATCCTACTGGCTAATGTTGGCCAGTTCTTTCGATAGGATTCTAAGGGCCACGGATATCTTGCTGGGCGTTATGATAAATTTTCAGAAGTCTGCCCGGGCTCCTAATCAGTCCATTCTCTATCTGGGGATAAGATAGACTCACAATTTTTGGGCTTTTCCAGCTTTTCCATCAAGAGAGGTGAGCAGACAACTTCTTATAGTTTCTCAGATAATTTTAGCCATTAAGCAAACTTCCTGCGAGGCAATGGCTTTCTTTGTTGGGAAAAATGGCCTCTGAAGAATTTGTCAAACTAGCAAGGCTCAGGATGCCACTAGTTCGGTTTTATTTGAAAGACTTGGGATAGGAGCTCTCTTGATTGATTATGAAGTTAGGTCTTGAAGACCAAGTGCCGGAACCCATCAGGATTATTCAGCGCCATAATAAAGGTGAAATATATAAATTAATGATATGATTGATAATGAATAAGTGAATGATGACACACTAGTAAAATTCATTAGTAAAATATGAACGTAAAAAATGAAGAATGATATTGGATAGAACCAGCAAAAAATAAATATATATTAAACTTATATATTCAAAATATATACTTAGTATATAAAATAAATATGACTAAAATCTTTATTAAATATACTAAGATCATATCATTAAAATAACCAGATTCTTTCAGATAACCCTTAAGGTTATCTCCTCCACGTGATCATTTAAAATTTTCAAAATAGTCTTCCTCCCAATTAGTAAGTACTTTGCCCTAAGGCAATTAAATTTAGGACTGCACCAGCATGTGCTCAACGGATAGCTGACCACCACAGTGAGCCCAAAATGGGGCATTGGTTCCCTCTAAAATATAGCTATGAGTGAAACAGGTGTGCCAGTCCTAAGCCGTGTTAGGATGATCTCAAAACTCCTGTTACGATTAAAACCCGAACTTCAAAAATCGATACCTCTTTTAATGTTTCTGTACTTCCTATTTGTGGATGAAATGGGGGAAGTAACCTCTGCTGCCATTTTGTACGATCCATTTTGTACGAATGTATCATCTGATAACTGGACACATATCCAAATGTGGCACCTTATTAGTTAAGAAATCACATCTTGTGGCGTCGTTTGCTTTACTATCAGCCAGTTCATTCCCTTCTAGACCAGTGTGCCCAGGAATCCAACAGAACTCTACTGATTTGTGGCAAACGGAAAGATAAAAAGCCATTCCTGAGCCTTTTAAATTAAGGGACAGGTAGGGTTAAACTTCCTTAGGGCTTGTAAAACACTCCTTGGTCACTGTATATTACTGTGGATTTAAATTTCTTATCAGATGCAAGATTTAAAGCATCAACTATGGCTGTTGCTTCAGCAGTGAATATGGATGAGGTGTCTGATAACTTTTTTATATATGATTCCCCCTCACACACCACTGCACATCCTACTCCATCTTCCAATTTTGATCCATCAGTATAGATTTTCCTGTCATTTACATGCCTCTCATCATGCTCCAAAAACTAGTTTCTGACTTCTTCTTCCAAACAATCTTTCTTCTTTGTCTCTTTAATGCAGACATCTATTGCTGGAATAAACCAAGGAGGGATAGCAGGATGTTTAACTTTTAGGATCTTGTGCATTTTTATGCTTTCATCCTCCAGTTCACCCAGCTGTCTGATTTGAAATGGTATTGAAGATCTAGATCCAAAAAGCCTTGAGTCACACTGTTTTAAGATCTCAAAAGAAGGATTCTCCTTTGAGCTTTTCAGTCACATGGTGTATCTCAGACCTAGTTCATACCTCCTTAAGTTCAGTGGTAGCTGATGGGAGTCTACATAAATACTTTCAATGGGTGAAGTTCTAAAAGCTCCAGTGCAGATCCTTAGCCCCATATTATGCACAGCATCCAATTCCTGAAGTTTAGTCTTTGAAGCAGAAGAGTATACTTGGCAGCCATAGTCTAACTTAGATAAACATACTGCATTATAAAGCCTTAACAACGATTTCTTATCAGCACCCCAATTAAAAGTAGATTCTACTTTCAAAATATTTAGTGATCTCTTCACTTTCACTTTTAACTGGTCATTATGATTATTCCAAGTGAGCCTTTCATCAAATATCATTCCTAAAAATTTTACTTCAGTAGAGTAAGGTAAAATAATTCCATTTAAGGTAAGAGTTGGAATTGTTTCCTTAGTTCGGCATCTGCAGAACCGAACAGCAACAGTTTTAGATTCTGAAAATCAAAACCCTTGCTCATTAGCCCACTTGCTTACTTTATGGATGGCTCTTTGCATGAACCTGTTAGTAGGTGCTGCATCATATCCTGTGCACTACAGAGCCAAATCATCTACAAATAAAGAGCCTTTTACTGGTGGTGATATCTTTTCTAATACTCCATTAATGGCAATAGCAAAGAGTGACACTAAGGACACTACCCTGAGGAACTCCCTCTTCTTGTAAGAAAGGTTGTGGTACATGATTCCCAACTCTTACCTTTATATATCTTTTTGATAGAAACGAATTGATGAATGTGATGATTTTTCCTTTAATGCCCATCTTATACAACTTTTTTTATAATACCACAACACCATGTGGTGTCACATGCCTTTTCCAAATCAAAGAAAACTCCTATTGTTTAGCTCTTTTTAGCAAAACCTTGTTGTATTTGGTTTGAGAGCCTGAGCAAGGGATCTAGAGTAGATCTACTTTTCCTAAGGCCAAACTGGAATGGAGAAAGCAATTTATTTGTTTCTAAGTGCCATACAAGTCTGGTGTTAATCATCTTTTCCATCAGCTTACAAACACAACAGGTGAGAGCTATTGGTCGGTAGCTGCCGGGTAAAACAGGATCCTTGTTTGGTTCTTCATAGGGAGGATTAATGATAATTTCCAGCTCTTAGGAATAATACCAGTTTCCCAGATTTCATTTATTATATCTAAAAGAAATTTCTTTTACTTTTCAAGGAGATGCTTCAGCACTCCATAAAGTATTTTATCTCCACCAGGGGCTGATGGTTGGTATTATGCAAGGCATCTTTGAGTTCCTGCAGTGTAAATTTTGCATTATATGGTTCAAAATTGTTTTCACTTGAATCAATAGAAATCACAGCAGGCTTGGGCAGTTCCACTCCTCATACTTTTTGTAGCTTTTCTAGTGATCTTTCTCATACTACTGCAGGTTTTGTTCCACCAAGGAACTGCTGGTCTAGAGGACTTCCCTTTTTTGTTGTTGGAAAAGGGGCAATTGCACTGTTGATGGTGATGGCATTGAAGTAATTATATGCGTCTGAGATGGATGGAAATGATTTTACATTCTTGTCCATGAGAACAGACTCATTAAATTTCTTCCAGTCTGCTTCGTCTACCTTCCATTTGAGAGGTGACTAAGAGGGCTGATTTTTAACTGTTTTTATATGAATTGGGAATTGGTCACTCTCATTTGGATATTCATTTACTGACCATTCATAATCAATGTGAACACTAGATGAGCAAAAGCTCAGATTGATAGCCGAATAAGTATTGGAGTAGATGTTATGGTAAGTCATGGCTCCATTATTGAGTATAGTGATATTATGATCATCCATAATATCCTCCAACATCCCACCCATGGCATCTGTCGTGTTCCTACCCCATATGGGGTTGTGAGCATTAAAGTCACCAAGGAGGAGGAAATGAGTATTAAGCTGATTGATCAGTAAATGAATATCATTATAAGTGAAATCCAAATGAGGAGGAAGATAGAGGGAGCAAACTGTAATTTGCTTGTCAAAAATGAAGGTTGCTGCTACAGCTTGGAGATGAGTATTATTTGATAGCAAGAAGTGTTGCAACGACTTATGCGCGATAATTGCTGCACCTCCCTTGGCTTTATCTCCGATTGGTGGTGGAGAATTGTATATTCTGTAATTAAACCCAGGATTATATTGTGTGCTTCCAAGCTTAGTTTCCTGGAGACATACAATACCTGGGCTATGGTCATGGAGCAGTACCTTCAGCTCATACAATACCTGGGCTATGGTCATGGAGCAGTACCTTCAGCTCTTCATTTCAAGCCCTAAGACCTCAATAGTTCCATTGCAGTATTGATGTGAAAACTACTTTTTAGGCTTGGTAGAAGGCCCGTTGGATGGAGTCTTCTCATCTACTCTTTTGTTTATGAGTATTATCAAGAGATGATTTGGAGAGGACTGGTCTTGACAGGTTTGGTTTATTATCTGTTGATTTACTGTTGTCATTTTGTTTCCCTTTCTTGTCAGTTTGTTTAAATTCAGGCTGGGGTTCTTGCATCGAGCTTAGTACTTCGTGTCGATTACTAAGTGATGCATGTTTAATTGAAGGAGAGGATGATGGGGAGTGTCTCCTCTTTTGGTGCTTTTGCTCCTCAGTCTCCATTAAATCAGGCAGAGACTCTGCCTGAGACAATTCCAAGGTGGTTGGGTTAAGTGCCATCTTATCCTCCTTGGAGGCTTGTGCTCTAGCCTCAACAGACTGAGCACCTGACCCAGATGCCTGGACCACTACCACAGGGGTTGATGCACCTGCTACATTAGAGGGTGCTGCCACTGCACCCCTAATGGTAGATAGGGGTAGTGGCTTAAGAACTTCAGCATAGCTCCTAGGGTTGTTGACCTGATTGTCTTTTTGCAGAACAGATACTTATATGCTCTGCATTGCCTTTATTAAATGCAGACAGTTCAAATTTGTAAAAATCACAATTTTTGTTATTGGATTCATGTTCCAGTTGACAATTAACACATTTTGCTTTTCTGTTGCATTCATCATCATGTTGGACACCAGAGTAGTTTATACAAATTTTTGCATTTTTGCAGTTTTTTGATGGGTGGCCAAACTTAAAGCAATGATAGCACTGCATTGGTCTTTGCTGGAAACAACGTACTCGTACCTTTTCATTTTCAAATATGACATGAGAAGGTACTTCAAAGTCTACAAAGGTTAAAATAAGCATGTTGGCAATAGCTGCCTTTTTCACTCTCCAAACTGAAGTGGGACTCATTTCTAGAATTTCTTCTTCTGTCATGTCATAAAGGTTTTTATCAAATAGTACTCCTCTCCCATAACTAAAGCTTAAGTGGGGCTTGATCTTCATAATCATTTCATCATTTTTTATGTCTAAGTGTCAGCATATATGCTTGGGTTTTTGGATTTCTGAAGACACCTGCAAAATTTTTAGTAGTTATAATTTTCCTCCTTGGCTGAAGCTACCACCCACATAGGAGGTTTAAGAGTCCTTATTTCTGCATTCTGGTTTCTCTCTGGCTTATCCAAGCCCATTTAGATGGCACGTAAACGTCTATGTCTTTGGGAACTTTGTATGTTAAGGCTCCTCATACTGTAGCTTGACCTATTTGTATGGCACTTATCATACTACTGTACTAGCCTTTAGAGCCTCATCATGCCTACTAAGGGTAACCCACGCTTCCCATTTAGATTCAATATCAATAAAGTTCATGCTGATTTCTACAACAGTTCCAAATGATTTCAGAGCTGTCAAGATCATTTCATAATCACAACAGACTGGTAAGTCTTCGATATGGAGTATTCTCAAATTTTTCACACAACCTGGCTGTGTTGAGGATTTAATTTTGGATGAAGATTTCTTAGAGAAGTCCATGTCCTTGATTGAAGTCGTCATCAATGAAGCATGGCTAGAGGGTCCTGGGGAAGGGAAGTCAGGAGGGGATCAGGATATTTGTTATTACTGCTTTTTGTCAATTTATTTTTCGAGAAGTCGTCAACATTTGGAGAAATTTCAATCTCCAACGTGGATGCAAAGGTCGTCGTCTGTGCCAGAACAGCACCATCAAATCCTTATAAATGCTAGACATAAAGATTTGAGGGGGGTAAAAAAAAAAATAATAATAAACCTGAAAACCTTAAAAAGATATCAGCACCCTTTCATGGGGATTATTCTTCCACCAATGGCACAAGTGAGAACTGACTCCCAAATGTCTGCGTCCCTACCCTACCCCACGGGATGGCACAACATGACTATAGTGGCCCAAGTGTAAGCCAAACCTGCTTGCTAGGACCGAAGGTATTATGAGAATACTATCATCCCAACTCTAATCGTGTTATGGGCAAACCGGATAGAATGCCGAGAGTCTTATCCTCAGAACCAGACCTTCCTGGAATCCATGGTCCAACCATAAAGAATAGTCCGCCTGATATCTCAGGTCCGAACACTATCAGGCAGCTGATGGTCCTACCACAGTTCCCACCATTTAGCTTCGAATATAAACCCAATCCCAGTTATATCTTTTCCTGTTTATCAGGTCCAATAAATTTTAGCAAAAGCGGAAAATTCCACAAAAATTAATTCAAAGAAATATATAATGGTCTATGGGACTCTTGGACTCAAACCTGAGAACAGATCCCTGGGGTTCAAGAGCCCCCTCACCACATCAAGGTGGTCCCAAATTGAGGGGGAGGAACTCTCTTCCAGACTCACATTTAGTCCCTGCTCAGTTCAGCCTTTCAGACATATTAGCATGGTAGATAGATCATAGGATAATTCTGGCAGGTTTATTCCTAATAGTAATGAACTCAGACCTCATCTTGTTTTCAAACACTTCAGTGAAAGGTTTGAGAGCCTCTTTCTTGGAGATCTAGTAATATCAGCAATAAGGTCTTTAGAGGAAAAAAGAGTTGCATATAAGCAGCCTTGAAATCTTGGCTACATGGAAGTTGTCCTCAATGTGAACATCAGATCAGGGACAAGATCATAGGGGTGTTTTCAGACAATATGACCTTAATGGCTTGTGTCAGGAATGAAGGTGGCATGAAGTCAAGAGATGCTCCTAAGAGCAGAGAAATTCTTTCGGCAGAAGTGAGGAACATAGTATTTGTTCCTAAGTTCATTCCGGGGAAAGAATGCTTTGGTGGATCAGATGATTATGAAAGGCCAATTTCTGTCTATGGAGTGGTCACTACATCAGCAATTATGCCCGCCACTATGGAGGCTGTCGGAAACTCCAAATGTGGACTTAATTGCAATGGTATGAACAAGAAACTGCCAGGCTGTCATTCCTCCCAAATCGATAATGGAGGAAATTAGAGTTTTGGAACAAACAAGACCAAGATAATGAGGTATGTCACCTCCTATGGGGGACATTAGTGATATCATGATCTGTGGGGTTGAGTTTACTGAGAGGAAGCTTGGGAATGTTCTTGGGAGTAGCATATAGAAATATGATTAGACTATCCTGACAAAGACAAAGGCACACTACAAAACCTAGTCAGCCTTGTCATATTCTACTATATCTAATCAAGGTAACAACTTGAAAGTTGAGGTAAAAAAATCTTTTAATATCTCATGGCATGATCTTTATGAATACCCACAGGAGATCAGAGTTGTCTTCTCTCTGTGAACCAGGCAAAGAAATAGAATGGCAATAACCATGCAGTAATGTTTACCTTTGCCAAAAGCTATGTTCCAACCTGTATTGATGAGTCTCACTCTAGAATCCAGGTAAAATCATTCAAGATTAATATATGAATTAACTTTAAATATAACAGTGAATATGATCAGATTAATAAGCGATACTTACATACTTGCATGAATTGTTTGCAGACATTCACAGTTTTCAGTGTGAAGACGCATAGTGAGTATAGCTAGCATGGCTCCATTGCATAGCGTCACGTGCCTAGCATCACATCCGGTGTGAAAGGGCCTTTATGCCTTGCTCTCACGCACAAAGGTTTAGTTTAAATGTTTGTTAGTTTCAATGTGCAGATACCAAAATGTAGCACAAGACAAGAATGGGACGACTTTTCCTTTCACTAGATTACTGCTAAATATCTGGTGTATCATGTTGGCTGCAATACCAGGTCTTATTTACTTAATGGATTACTTGTCAAGAGGCAGACCTCAAACTGTCTTTTAAATGGAGGTGCCAGTGTCAACCACTTGCGCAGTTCATTACATATACCTGTATTCACCAATTTTGAACACTTAGAAATTCAAACTGTTCTTGTAGGAGTTAAACCTTTACTAGAATTGGCTACAACACAGAAGCCTACAAGTTACATATACAATAGTATGCCAAACCTTTTGCTATACTGTAGTAGCATAGGCTACTCCTGCCTGATAAACGGTCATCAGTATTAACTTGCAATATTTTAGAGGTTGCATACAATTACAGGTTGACCATCACTAATCTGGCATCATTGGGACCTGGAGGGTGCCGGATTAGCCAGTTTGCCGGATTAGCCATTTATTAGGCTAGAATACACTAAACCTAGTAGCTAAGCACCTCATCTTAGAATTAAAATATCCCATAAATCAGTACAAGTTGGTTAATAAAGAAAAGACAATTATCAAATACAGGTAGTGCTTGAGTTACGATATTTCGAGTTTCCGATGGGGTTGGCAATTAATACCGGTACAAAAATATTTAGGAAATATTTTTAGTTTTCACGCAGGCGCAGGCAGCGAGAGAGACCAACTTACAATAGAAAAACTTCTTTTCCTCCATCTCTTTATTCCATCTGCTAGTTAAAAAAGTAAAAGAGAATAACAAAAGTATTGTTAGTAACGTTATACTCTTGCGTAAATGCGTACAGCCATAAACAACCGAACAGGAAACTTGTTTTGCTAATAATCGTATCGGATAACAACTGTTTTGCTTGTATTTCAACTATTGTACGGTAATACACAATTACTGTAGTTATGTTACAAATGACGTTAAGTACTGTACAATAGGACAGATATATTTTTTACACTATTCCCTTATTCGCTTTGGAGAAAAGATTGCCATGGAAACATACTGCTACAGTAACTTTAAGCTGCAAGTTGTAGCTGAAGCTGAGAAAACAATGTTCAAGCTGCTAGTGACTATAAATTATCGTGCATCGGCAACATGGATGAAACTTGACCGTAAATAAAACTGGTGAGAATGTATCTTAATCAAAACTACTGGGCATGAAAGAATACAAATTACTACTGTTTTCACGCCAATAAAAGTTAAATACGTAAAGCTCGTATTATGATGAAATCAAGAGAAAATAGCGAATGAAATATTGATTTGTTTTACACAAAACAAACATGCCCCCAAAACGGCCAGCCGCGATTCCCGTGAACGTCATATATTAACGAAAAAAATGGCTAAATTAATTTCACAACGAGATGTATTTAAGTTATAATTCGACTTGATAACACTTTGTATAACGAAAAATATCCTTGTCCCAAATAAATAAAGTATCCATATTCATTTACGCTAACTAGAAGCAAGAAAAGCGCTTTGAACTTAGTTAAATGCTGCGAAATAAACACCGCGATATCGATTCCCAAAACAAAACATTGATCGCAATTTATAATACAAAGACAATATGAGAATATACGCAATTGGAAACAATGTAGTGAAGCATAACTTTTTAAAATATCCATGAAAAAGATGCACATTCGTTATGTTGATGTTTGTATAATACTGTTAATATGTGAATAGAGTTCAGTATAATGTAGGCTAGGCTACCAGTTTGTTGATGCAGCACACTGCGCCACCAAATTGAAGCGGCCAGTGAGTGAGTTATCGCAGCGACCCGGGAAATTTGAAAATTAGTGTGGAAACGAGAAATTACTCTTGCCGAAATTTGTGCCGGATTACTGATTGTTCCGGACTACTGATTGCCGGATTAGTGATGGTCAACCTGTACATATCAAGATTGACTCTCATCCAAGTTTTCATTCTTCCAAGAATTGTCTGGTATCACTATTAAATCCAAAGAAAGAAACAAGAAAAATTATACCAATAGAGAACTTTTTCTCTCTGCTAACTACTTTACCCTTGAGGGTACTGATACAGGCATTAAGGTGTTGAGAAAATTTTTATAAAATTATGTACACTCGGCAAGAAAAGTGAAGTTACAGTTTTCTTTAGATTTCGTTCATCGAATTTTAATTTTTTTCTTACAGAAAACACATAATCTCGGTAAATTTACTCTAGAATATGAAAATACAATGCAAATTATATCATATATGTTAAATCTGCAAAACAAAAACTTTCAGATACTTAAAAACACCATGCATGTCCGAAGTAATCAGAATTTCTCAGATGACTTCGTTCATAGAGATCTAAAAGATAGTGTGAGGATATCTCGGTGTAGTACTGTTTATCAGAACGGCAACATTTACTCGTTTTCCGTTATGAACAGGCTTGTTATTGCATCATCCTACGAGGTAATGATAATTTCTTTAATTTTTACAGATTCATATTTGTATTTCACAGTGTTAAAGGTCAGCTGGAATTAATGGCAGTAAATGTTGTGACAGCTAGGGCAGTTTGACCTAATCTATTTAAATCCGCAAGAGCGTTCTCTATGATGTGCGGAGTACAGCGATAACTTCGGCAGGAAAACACAAGTAACGGGATGTTTCTTAACGTTGCCATAGTCTCTCTCTCTCTCTCTCTCTCTCTCTCTCTCTCTCTCTCTCTCTCTCTCTTTTCTCTCTCTCTCTCTCTCTCTCTCTCTCTCTCTCTCCATTGCTAAAACATACTGTACAAATATAGTATCGCTCAATCTCTAAAAGAAAAAAGATAATGAAATGAGTAGCTCTACGTGTAGGCCTAGGCTTACACAACAGCAACTCTCTCTCTCTCTCTCTCTCCATTGCTAAAACATACTATACAAATATAGTATCGCTCAATCTCTAAAAGAAAAAAATAATGTAAATGAGTAGCTCTACATATAGGCCTAGGCTTACGCAACAGCAACTCTCTCTCTCTCTCTCTCTCTCTCTCTCTCTCTCTCTCTCTCTCTCTCTCTCTCTCTCTCTCTCTTCCATAAACATTGCATTCGTTCCTTTATTGTTCCCCAAGTTTCTCTCTCTCTCTCTCTCTCTCTCTCTCTCTCTCTCTCTCTCTCTCTCCCGTAACATTGCATTCGTTCCTTTATTGTTCCCCAAGTTTTTCGTTGGACATAGCTCAAATTTAACTCTTGATTTCATTATGGAAGATCGCATTTCCGATTTTGCAAGCATTCCGTTCATTGTGGTGTCACAAATTCATATGTGCAAGGTTACTTCATAGGTTATGTGGAAAAATGTTTCTTTTGCTCAGAACTGTCGCTGCAAATTACAACTTGAACGAATACTGTAAAGCTTACTATTGCATTTAAGTATCAATGATTTCAGAACCGTAGAATATGATTGAAAGTTATAGGAGGTCAAGCAAAAAACAAACACAATAAGACTGAAGCTCCTCCCCTTTCTAAAGTTGCCAGATGTCTCATTATTTAGCAATATATGTCCAAAGATTTAAAAAAACTGTATCCTCACTTTTCTTGCCGAGTGTACGTCTCATCAATTGTTTGTGCTTCAGCTGTAATTCTTTTCATCATTTACTCTTGTGTTAAATTCTCACAGGTGTGGCAAGTGCATTTGGCAGCGAAGGTGGAGTAATTGGCAAGAGCTTAACCCACTACCAGGTCCTAAGCTTAGGTCTGTAAGCTTTTATTTCTTTGACTACTCCTCATCTTATACAGTCTTGTAAGTGATACTTGATGTTTTTTGTTTTATAATTAAAGTTATTGCAAAGAAATATGAGAAGTATCCAGAAATGGATTTAGCAAAATCTTAACCAGCTACTTGAAGATTAATTATTGAACAGAAGGTATTTTTTTTTATTAAGTTTTGAAGGAAACTGTACATATTTTTCTCTCTTAATTTTATTAAAATTCTAAAATTCACTTTTCCAATATAAACTAACCACAATTTTTAGATTCATAAAGGGGACAAAAAAATAAAAAGTAGAAAAATCACTTTAATAACAATTAGATACTGTTATGTGATACATAAGCATAAAAAATTTCTTCCAGGTAAAAATACACAAGTTCAAGAGATTTTGTAAAGATTATGTAATCTACAAAAGAAAAAATCTAATTCATCAATATGATGTATTCACATATCTCAATATAAATATTTTTCATATCTTCCTGGCCAAACAAGATTTGTGACAATGCAAATATTGCCTACAAATAACAAATAATAAGGGCATAATTACAAAAATTAAGTGCTCATAATTAAGCCTAACGAATTTTATTGAGGTGAGCAAGTATATCAGCACGATGCAATTTGTTCTTCCCCTGTGTGTCATGCTCCAAGACTTGGACACCATTATCCCACCACCAAACTAAACCAGAGTTGTAAGATGTTCTGCAAGAAACAGCAAAATATATACATTTAATAAAGGTTGCTTGTTTAACCCTTAATGGATGTGCATCATCATTTGAGCATCTATAACAGGTTTTGAGTGATGGAGGGGCTAACTCATGAGTATTAATATTATGCACCATACAATTTGGATGAATTTAGTAGGGAAAGATGCTCAGAGCACTTCAATGATTGATAAATGACTTTAGGCAACTGTGTAGCTCAGCAATGGGGGGGGGATTAGTGTGCCTTGAGACTTGTTTGGGGAAATGTATTGGCCCTCTTTATCCGATGACAAATTTTTATTTATTTGCCCATAAATATACCCAGTGATTCCTCTTGGTTTCAGTTCTTATCTTTTATAGTATGTCAGCTATAATTGTAATTTTAAAAAAATGCAAAGAAATATTAGAAAAAATAAATATACCTCACAAAAAGTTACTGCATCTCCCCAATCTCAGTAAATATTTTACAAAACATATACTTAAAATTTGTTACTGATTTTAGTTCTTATCTGATATGATATTGTGTGAGCTGTTATTTATAATTTTACAAAATAAAATTTTATTAGAAAAAACATGTATGAACTGTTAAAATTAGCATATTTTTATGTCTGTCTTGTAAAAGAGGCCCCACACATGGTTGTAAATAGTCACTTTCAACTTACCGTGGAAAGTAGGGAAAAAATTTTTAGAATTTTTTTCTTACACCATGTGCATTTGCACATCTTTCCAGTGATGTGTTTTTTTCCTTAAACTGGCCAACTTTAAAGTTTGCCCCAGTCTGGGGAGACCAGGGGGTGTGTTTGATATTTATTTAGCCTGTCCCTTAAGGGTTAATTAGGTAAAAAAAATTTTACAACACATGAACACCAACAACTAAAACTAAGCAATTTTAAATAAAAAAGAAGCTCGTGATAATCATAATCACATCATACCTCACAAAAATTGTCTTCCACATGTAAAAATTAGTTTAACTGCTAATTTTATCTTCAAAATTAATCATGTTTTCCACTCCTTTCACAAACCAGCAGTTTAATGATATATATACATATATATAGTAATAATCAAGTTTCATACTTCAAGCTCAAAGTTTGGTACTGGAGAGATGACCACAAGAAGACAATTGAAAAACTGCAATTACCTCTTCTTGAAAGTAATCTCCTTGCACACATGATCTATTGTTCCTTTGGCAATAGCGACAAAGCAGGGCAGATCAGTTGAATGAAACCTGAATGAAAGAAAACATCCCACTCTGAAGGAGGGGGAAAGAAGTTCCTAGAGAGGGCATGACTGCTCAAAATTTCTCATCAACATGACTAACTCTACTGAGATGGAGGGGTCTAAATCTTTTAACTGGAAAATCTCAGAAAAAGCTACAAGGTAAATGTTAACCAAAGAGACTGCGAGGCGTTTGTCATAGCAAAGACAAATGAGGAAGCTTGTTGTTTACTAAAAGGAGGTTCAGACCAATAATAAAAGATTGCCCACTTTCCCAAGTACCCATTTGCAGGGAAGCAGTGGAGAGCTCAAAAGATTTATCTTGCTGCCTACAAGAACAGCCTCTCTCTCACAGGAAATGCTGAATAACATCCACCTGTGAAGATGACAGGCCTGAGTTGTCTGACAATACCTAAGAATTTGCAGTTGAAACAGAAAGGTGGGCCAGAGTGGGAGTTCTCTCCATACTTCAATCAGGAGAGTCAGGTGGTCTGCTTACCACTCAGCGTGTGGCCAATAAGGGACTATTCAACCTTGTCACAAACAGGTCAATCAGGAAAGAATCCCAAAAGTAAAATTATTTGTGTCATGGGCAGATGCAATAATGTTGAAATATATTGAAAAAGAAATATTTCTCTCTTTTCCAAAATGTGACTGCTTCCTGTGTTTGCTCAAAGATGTCATCACCAGTCAGTTACCATTGTCAACGCCTTGTGGACAATTAGCGATTTGATGAAAACCCTTTCTTGTGAAAATGACACCACGTGGTATCTCATGCCATGCCTTTGTAACATGGCGCAATATTCGATCTACATTGCCTCATAAAATTTGTTCTGGAAGCTTCTACGGCGTGACCAGTAAGGGGCGGTTATTAAGGAACCAATCATTATGCAGAAAATCAAAAAACCATATATGGGAATGACAATTGTCTGTCATCATTAGCTCTGCCCATACAGTGATGTATAAGCTTCCAGAAGAGACTACCCAAGACAGATATAGACGGACAGAGACAAAGAGGGCAATCAGGTCAGACAAAGCAAGGTTCTGACAGGAGTATCCCTATCAGATGTCTTTTACTCTTATCTCCATAAAATCTTGTCCTGCCCAAAACAAAGAGAAGCAGCCAGCCCTTCCCGCTTGTGATGAGAAGTCCCTAAGCCCTCCATGTTCAAGACGAGGTGAAGCAGTGAGCCCTACATACCAGTGACGAAGAAAAGTAGTCAGCCTTCCTGGTTGTGTGGAAGAGAAGTCGCTAAGCCCTTCCTGCCTGTGACAATATGAAGTACAGGTAGTCAGCCCTTCCTGCCTGTAATGAGGATGAGTTGCCAGCCTTTCCTGCCCTCCATTTGCACAATCTCCAGATTCTTGGAGAAACAGCATTTGCTGCCTCATCCTAAAGACATCCCTTCTGTGACGTCTACGAGCCCATGGTCATCGTACCAGCATCACCTTTTCAGCTGAAACCCCAGCCACGAAGGATAACACAACATTTAAGTATTAAGATTGCTCTACCTTGCAACCTGTTTCCCTATCTATAACTGCTTAGATTTGTTTTGTTTAGTGTTACATGGAATGAGAGCAAAGGGGGAAACATTTTGTTTTCTTTGTAAATAAGGTTGTAAATAAATGTGTTGTAGTGTTGTGTGAGTTTCTTTTTATATTCATTTCCCATATTTCAATTGCTGGTGTTGAAAAATTGTTTAGAGCTTGAAAGAACCTAGAACAATTCTTGGATTGTGACACTCTTGCTACTCTGGGGTACATGGACCATTTCATCCCAACCCAACTACCTGGCCCTGATGACCCCGTTGCTCTGCGAGGATGTTCCTCTTCCCTGGCTTGCAATTTGCTAGTATGAAGAATTGCCCACTCGTGCTTCTGTATAGCTAGTTGGCACAAGGAGCAGCACACCGTACCACATTTTGGGCCAACTTGGAAGGGGGAGCTACTAGGGCTGGGAAGTGTTAGAGCCCTTCTTAGATGATGATGATGGTGCTCTTGTTTAACCTTCTGGGGTTGAGGGGCTTCTGCTGGGTACCTTACATGGATGGTTTAGCAGCACCCATCCATCTCACAGGCAGTGAGTTGCCTCCCTGCAGCAGTTTGAAGATGGCCATGTGGGAAAACATGGAATCCTCATATTTCATCTCTACAGCAGTTTCTACTTTATCCTGGGGGCAAGTACAACTGTGACTCTTCAGAGAGTACTGTTGCATGGGAAGATGCAGATCTCATGCAATGCCTGACAGGGAAACTGAGAGAATGGTATCCCTTCGATGTAGGATCATGTTTGCACACACATTGGTGAGTAATGGCAGGATTATCCTCCCAGCAAAGCTACGTTGGGTGGAAGGTTGCCGCAGAAAGAGGATGGGAAGCAAAGAGAGGAGCACGTGGTGACAGCAGTTATCCCACTCCCCCCTCAAGGGTCAAGGCAGAAAATGCACCCAGGAGGCAGAGGGGATGGGAGACCTATCTCGAGAGCACAGACTTGCTAAGCTCCTACCGGCACCTAAGGGCGAAGGATAGGGAAAGCTGCGTCTGCTGCTCTGACACTGGCAGTCTGGGGACCTGCAGCGGTGAGGAGAGCAAGCACGCTGCGCAGCTGACCCCATAATGGGTCATGCGAGCTGCACAAAGAACAGCTACCCTCAAGGAGGGGCCCACCCTGGGCAGGAGACTTGATCAGAATTGCACAACTGATGATGTTCTTTCAAGACTAGCAACATATGACATGGCCTACTAAGCATTCTTTTGCTTCTTCACTCCAGCAAAACAATAATTATAAGCAAATACAAATATACAGACATAAGTAGAAAACTCAAACACCATATAGAAGAATAAGTGAAACCAATTTAAGAATAGTTTCCAAATCAAACCCTGAAATGGAAAAATACATCTGTATAAATACACACACTTGGAATAAAGTTTAACGGATAATATGAACATAGCTACAAAACAACACTGGAAAAGGCAAAGTACAAATGAGGTACAACATGAACTAAAACATAGGGCAATTTTTTTCTTTCTTTGTTTGAGATTATGGGATAGATAAATGTGAACTTTAATTTATGACAAACTGATAACAATATATTTAGGTTAAAAAAAAAAACTTCCCCTTGTTCAAAAGGACCAGAAAATTCCTAAGATTTTCACACTACTAATGTCTTTTGCACAGATTTTTGTGGAACAATCAGAGAATGAGGGGCACACACAACTGAAAAAAGTATCCATTAAATTCTGAAAGGTTTTTCAAGAAGAGTAATCAGACAATCCTTACAAACACAAGAAAATTAATACTGAATAGTGTATATATATATATAAATACAAGCCTTTAAGTAAGCAAACACAGAACAGCCCTAACTTGAGAAAATTAGCTAACACTGGTTGCTAAATTAATTTACCATCACCACATAACCTTAAATACTAACACAGGAATATTTAATGCAAGTTAAAGGAAAGGCAGCAAGCCTGCTGACCACCATCCAGAAAGGTGAAAAAAGCCTGCTGCACATGAAGATTACATCTACCTGGCAAAGGGTTATATTAATTCCTTCCTTGCAGACATACAGTAAGGAGATAAAAGAGTGAAACAAATTTATTTAAACTACTTAGAAACATTATTAATCATGATAACACCAGAAAAATATGCAATTTTCTGATGAAATCATTGATCTGCGTTCAGTATCATAAACTTAATAAGAGAGAGGCTGTCAACTCTTGGGGTCCAAGGATCTGTGTGCACATGCACAGGGCTAACTCCAGTCTTCTTTTGTCTATTAAACAATGTGAAACATCAACCTTTCAGAATGATGAAAAACAAACACAAACAGCAAACCAATTACCTTTATAGAGGAAAGAAATGTACAATAATCACCCCAGCACAAGGATTCAGTCTCCAACAAAAAAGTATATAATCTTTATCATATACTAGACCAGCATAAAATCAGTCTTTGTTAAACACTGCCCTTTGTAAAAAAGGATTTTGACAAAGGAAAAATCTATTTCTGGATTTTCACCCGGTGAAATAGTCCATTCAGTACTTATTTCTAGGTAATTCCGTTTGCTAGATACCAGAGAAAGCTAAATGAAATGCTGGAGTTACTACCCCAGATAGCTCCACTAGATGGATTATGGAAAAGGGTGAACTACAAAAACAATAGAGATTCCCAATGTCAAAAGTCCCAACGAGAGAGGTATGATACTGAACTAATATTACTGAATTAATGAACATACACTTGAAAAATCTAACCTAAAGCAATGCATTCGGTGCCTGAATTTGCCTTACCTGAATGGAGCTATAACATCTTTTTTACATTCAAAGGTTGATTCTCGTGTGAGTGTGTTGTACCAGTACTTCCTGTTTTGGCCCTTGCTGAAAGCCATCATCCAAGGCTCTAGAATTAGTAAAGAAAAAATTAAAACAAGTAAAAGTAACATTTGAGTGCCTATATAAACCATAATTTAATACATTCAGCCCTAGTACCTCAACACAGCCAATTCATGGACTTGCATGAATCCTTTGACAATCTTTAAAGGTTAGCACATGTATGTATGACTCTCTAGGTTTTCCAAACATATGCTATCTCACTTCTTGTGCTATCTGAGTAGTGTGACAGAACACAGGGGCCAGGGAGAAGGTTTACAGTAATGGAATTGTATTGAAAAAATGGCTCCACAAGGCTCTGAATAACATTTCTGGGACCAATACTGGGTACACACAAGCATAGGTCCACTGACCAATTCTCCAAACATGACAATAGCCGAGGCAAAAGAAGCTGGCCTCACAGGGCAAACACAAGACTGGGGCTCTCAACAAACAGCACACATGTGCTGGGACATGGCAAGATGTAATGGTACATCCTTAAAAATAACACCAAATAATAAAGATCAACCCTTTATGAGCGGGCATCGTCAACTGACGACTATTTATAGTTTTTGGGTTACTTCCGGGTAAATTGGCCAACCTTAAATCTAGCCCCGGTCTAGGGGTGTGCCTAATATATATTTAGGTTGTCCTGTAAGGGTTAACACCTAAAACACTAAACCCAACAAAAGAAAAATTAAATGATTAATTTGGAGGGCAAAAGAAATGAAGGCAGTGCTAAAACCAAAATATTACTAAGAATGCTTATGCTGAGAACCAAGGGCATCAAATTACTCTGAGAGCAAGACTGAACAAGAAGACAAGTCAACTTCCTTGGAAGACCAATTGGATTTCTTGTATCTTTTCCTGCTCATGCAAAGCCTTAACACTGGGTACTAACATGAGAAAAACACTGGATTAGAAAAAAGGCAAAAGAAAATCAGTAATAAAAAAATATGGTACGACTAACAGCTGAAGAAAATAAAAGGCTGTTTAGGTACACAAGACACAAAGTGAACAGCCTGCCCTTGGAGGAAACATTTGCACAATTGCACATACATACTAACCTGTAAACAGTGGAAGATCTGTCCCTTTTACCAAATGTGATGTATCAGAGGGCTTATGTGGACACACAAATAGGCTATGTAAAAGTAGTGGGTTTGTGATGAACACACAAATGATAACCCTTTTACTGTACCAAAATATACTTAACTACAACAAGATATTAAAAGGAAGTAAAACATTGCTTAGTTTATATACTGGTTAAGAGGATGGGCATTTTAGTAATTATATATAGCTTAGGTCTGAAAAACAAGGTTATAGAATTGGGACTACAAAATAACTAGGTAGACTTATCTCTTGCTGAAGGAAGCCTACAGTATAAGAGTCAAGTAAAACAAAAGTAGGCAGAGAATTCCAAGCTCAAACTTAATGCTTTTTTTTTTTTGGCCAATTAAGGGTCATATTCTTTGAACTTCAACTGCATAAACTTAATACATGCTATGTCACCAAGCAGAAGAGTACAGAATTAAAAAAATTATCAACCACATAAACAACAACAAATATTGCAAAAATCAACTGAAAATTTACATAAGGGTCACAAAGAGTAAGGAGATCAAAATAACCCACAGTAAGCAAAAAATTGTAGGCACTACCAAGACAATCAGAAGAATGGCTCATTACTGCCTGTGTTTCAAGAGCTGAAAGCAAATTCTGCAGGTAATATCTATATTGCATAAGGTGGATGCTGAGCAACCACTCACAAACAGCTTGATATTGGCTGTGGATTTTTATGGTCAGCTCTAAGAAAAACAGACTTACCTTCCACCCACTAACATGACTCATTTACATGCCTGTAATCAGCAATTGTACACCATTACCAGTTACTTCAACTTCACAAGGAGTGTCCATTGCCCAATTAGGAAAGAGTTTGTATGCTTGTATAAACACAACTAAAGTTAAAAACAGTACTGCTTTGTTTAAATTCATTTGTCATTACCATCCTTATTCATATCACACTAAGATTTGGTGTAAATAATTCAGATTTTGAAATATCTTTCATAGACGCAGTATACTTTATGCTGCCATATTATCAATGTGATGGGTTGAGGTGGATAAAATGTCTGCAAAATTATGTATCTAGATCTACTATTAAAAGACTAAAAACAATAGTTCAGCTTGGCAACATTTTCACAGATGAAACTTTATTTCACAAGTTATATGGATTTATTACCATTTGTTGCTTTAAGGAGCATTAGTGCTGTGGGAACAGTATAAAATGTTTCACGATCTGAATCACCTTCCACTTCTGTGTACACTCTCCTTGGAAGCGCTCCACCTTTCATTAGTCGGTGATGTAGCCTGAAAAAATTTATTTGCAAACCTATTATTATTAATACATACTTTAACCAAACATATAATTGCCATCCTTAACCTGCAGTCGTCCAAACTTTGTTCCAATAAATAAAGAGATTGATTTTTGTTCCTAGTAAAATTAATCTTATTAATGAAATTACATTTCACTATTACACTTTAAGGTTTAATGGTATGATAACCTGAAACACTGAGGTTCTGATAAAGTTTCTATAATGGATTCGTTTGTTCCTTAGCTTGATATTCACTGTAGAATGTAAGTTACAAAAACTCCTAAAACATGTTAAGGTATTAGTGTTTATGTACACTTCAGGACTGGTTCGTGTAATCTTGACTAAATCCAAGTGGCTTTGAATTGGTACTTTATGAATATAACTATTCACAAGTAAGATCAGCAATAAAGAACCTTGTAAAAACATAGCTAATTATATATACAGTACTGATATGCCTATCAATATTTGAGGGAACACCCCTCATATGTCTACACATTAACAACACTTGTCATGTATAAAAATGCCTACAATAATCTTGTTAACCTGTAAGACAGTGTAGCCGTATAATTCTGTCCCTGTACTTATTACTTTACCTTTATTAATTCTCTCTTTCATAATCGGAATGTTCACTAATTACTTTACCTTTATTAATTCTCTTTCATAATCAGAATGTTCATTAAATTTACTTCAATAAAATTATCTCAATTACTATACTTTACCTTATATTAATAAGTGTCTAATTTCTAATTTGTATTCTAATCTTTAAGACTATATTTTTATATTACTACATAATTACACATTCAAAATTCATATCTAAGAAAATTTATAAGTAATGATATCAAACTGTTCATAGCACAATACTCCTGTCTATTCTGTATTCTCTGAGTGGAGAATGTTAACTCAGGGGTTTGGTATTATCTGTATTCCTGTATAAGACTGCATACTAAATGGTGTTTCAATCAACAAGAATAAAAGCAGAAACTAATACCTCTTTGAATTAGATCACACCTGTTAAAAAAGTAATTATGATATGATACAGTTCAATATGTGCAATGGTTTGCCAAAATCATAATCATACTTAACTCATGCCTCACCTTGGCTCTGAAAGTATATGCACTCATGCCTCACCTTGGCTCTGAAAGTATATGTTCCAGGTCTTCCAATTTGTACAGCTGCTTGCAGCGAATTGGTGCAAGATCTGGTCTACCAGTTTTATTCAAAGCTGTTGCAAACTTTTTTAAAAAGATATGCCTGGAAAAATTAAATGAAGTCAAATTAATAAAAAAAAAAAAACATAAATGAAACAGTGCTAAACTGCATAAAATTTAGGCACAAAACTTTTCATATACTTCCCCATTTTTACTTTAACATCCCCCATTTTTGCTTTAACAGAAGTTGATGGTTCCAGTCTTCCTCCTTCTTGCTTACCCTTTGGACTAGCCCTTACATGCTCACTTGGTCCAAACTGCTTTATAGCAATAATAATTTCCATCTTGAATCATGTGTCATCATGTACCAGAATTTAACAATGACAAACAAAAATTTATTTACACACAACAGAAGTCTCATCATTTGGCAACTGAATCTTCAGGAAAACTTGCTATCTATCAAATTAAAGAAATATTCCCAATCCATACATATTCTGATTATCTGAAAAATATTTCAGATTGCAAGAGATGAAAGCTACGGGCCACCTTAACCGTTTTGGTTCTGTTCAGCTTCTGAAAAAGCACTAGCTACCCAGTGATGTCTCAGGGTGGAGGCTTAATCCCTTCTGGAAACTTGATAAATAGTCTCCTGCACATGAGAGGGAGACAGATAAAAGTAGGAAATGGGATGGATCTATCTGTTTAATAAAGTTTTAAAGCTAGCTCTAATCTTCTGTTATTTGTATAAATAAGAGTGACATCAATCTTAGGAACAAGTGTGAAGTATGATACACCTTTGTATCACTGTTCATACTTGGGCAGTAGACCTGATTTTTCAGCAAACTTGATTCATGTATATTTGTAAGCATTGTGCTATGCTTCTGCACTAGGAAAATGGAATTTTTTACAAAATATGATGCTGGTATTGATAGTCTAATGTGAATGAAAGATTACAATGTTAGTTCCTCGTTGTTTTATGATAAAGTTCAAAAGAAAACAACTGCATTCATGGCTCAGGAAATTTCATCCACAACTCAGCAGACAAATAACAAAACAGGGAAAACTGGATCAATTGTTTTAAAATGTGTTCTCTGTTGAACAAGCCAAAAGGAAACCATCCCTTATACAAGAAGGGCAATTTTATGAGGGCATCCCCAAAAGAACTTTTGGCAGGGCAATGGCATAGGCTGCTAAGGGCTTCAAGAAGAACAAAGACAGTGTAAAGATGTTAGCATGTGTAAATGCTGCCAAACTCAAGTTAAATTTGTCTAATGGAATATTTCCAGAAACTGATTGCATCAAAAAATATTATTTGCATGTAGTATGATGTAAACAGGAATGCCTAGATGACTGCAGTAGCCTTCATGGTGGTTTTACAGATGCTACATGCCACAGTGAAAGCAACTTGAAGAACAGTCTTCTTGTAAACTGCCATACCCAACCTCCTACACCTGTGCTAGTACAGTAAACGTTTCTGTTGTTCACTTTCTAGCTGATGTCACCTCCCTGATCCAGCCCATAGACCACAAGCAATTTCCCCATGGTGGGGTGCTGCAGTCAATAAACCTTGTGTAGTGCACTGCTGGCATTGCTAAAAGGTGGTTGCTGCAGCTTTTCAGCCTTTTACTTTACCTCTGTTTCCACTTCCCTTCTTCAGTTTTACTGTCCAACACTTCTAAATGTTGCTTCATAGTGCAACTGTGGGGTTTCTCCCAATTCCACTTTTAGATCTTTGTACTTCATTTCCTGTATTTTCTGGATCCATTTATCTTGCTTCCCAATCACTCCAACTCCCTCCCTCTTTTCGCTGTCTTAACTAAGCACTGAATGGATGAAAGTGCCCCAATAGTTTACTTGAGAGCTTAAATTCCATAAATCAATCTGTCAAGCACAGACCACAAGGTCATCCAGAAATTTTGAAGTAGCTACACTGCATCTTTCATACGAAAGCTACTAAACTTTCCCACTCATCATCAAAGATGCCACTGAATGGTATCAAGAAGTCAAATTTGCAAAACCCATGTAAAATATGAATATCTAAGAGGAATTTGTGTGCTTTGGGGTTCAAAAGGGTACCTAATTACAAGAACATCTAGCAGACTTTTCAAGGTGGCCTGGCCATTAATATCCTAAAGCTTACAGAACATGGTGTTGCTGGAATACCTAAGAGGAATTTGTGGGCTTGGGGGACAAAAGGGTGCCTAATTACAAGAACATCTAGCAGACTTTTCAAGGTGTCCAGGCCATTAATATCCTAAAGCTTACAGAACATGGTGTTGCTGGTAAGTGGCAACAAGACAATGATGCACCTCCAGTCTTGCAGATGGAAGGTGAACAAATCATCTTGAGTGTTACCAACACCCTTGCACTACAAACAGGAAGCAGTGAAGATGAAGCTGAAAGCTTGAGGAAGACTGCATCATATATATGAGACTGTGCTCAAATTTCTTGAGATGTTCCCACTTTAACAGCTCACAAGTTATGCATTATCTTGTAATGCACAAGGACATCCCTGCTTTGAGGTCAGTATCTGTTAAAAGTCTAGCAATAAAGACCAGGTGAAGGGAGTGCTAATAAACCCTCAACTGCTCATGTCACTACCTCCCCCACTGCCTGCAATAAGCCTTAAACCACCATCTTCATGGTTCATACAGCCTAACACCAGCACTGAGTCTTAATCTCTTGGAGCTGGGTGACCATGCACAAAATTGAGCTTGATACAGCCTAGTACCAGAGTCGAGTCTATCTCTTGGAGGAGGATGACTCTGCACTCAAGATTGAGCTTGATGACCCTGCGCACTCAGAGATGGATGACTTTGTTGAGCGTTAGTCTACTGATCCAGAGCCTATTGCAGTTTCACCTAAGCTCTGATTCCTTCCCCCGTAGAGGGTAGTGCCGTCAGTGCACCTCATGTGGGGCACTGTAGGCATTACTTAAGGTTCTTTGCAGCATGTCTTCAGCCCTAGCTGCAACCCTTTTAATTCCTTTTACTGTACCTTCTTTCATATTCTTTCTTCTATCTTACTTTCCACCCTCTCTTAACAATTGATTCAAAGTGCAACTGAGAGGTTTTCCTTCTGTTACACCTTCCAAACTTTTACTGTCTATTTCCGTTTCAGCGCTGAATGACCTCATTGGTCCCAGTACTTGGCCTTTGGCCTAAATTCTATATTCAATTCAATTCTGATTCCTTCCCCTATGAAACCTCAGTCTCCAAGCAACTTTGTACATACAGATGGACCCCTAGTTACTTTGGCTTGTGTTAAAATTTTTCAATTTTGTAATAACCTGGAAGTATGCAACTGTATAAAAAACTTTTGAATTTCAATTTTTCTCAGCCAAGTGATGCCAGGTGCAATAACACTCTTGCCCAAACAGTAGGTGGGACCACACATTCTCTCTCAGTCTGCCATATGGTCAGCCAATGTTAACATCTAAATCCGTAGTCTTTTTGTTTTGTTAGTAATTTTTTGGGCCACCTTCTTTTGTGCTTTAGAAGCATCTAATATGGCTACAAAATGCCCAGCTGAATCTTCTGCTCCTGGTATCACACAAATAAAAATAATTACCAAGCATGAAAAAAGCATGGAATTTAGGCTATTCCAGTCAACAAACGACAATTCTAAAGGAAAAGAAACATTAACCACACTATTAATCTTTAGTATTAATAACATCCATGGGTACAATGAAGAAAGGTGATGGAGAAATTACTACTCGTGGATGGAATACCAAATTTAAAAGAATGTGCCACTTAGCCTACTAGTAATCCAGGCTAAGGCAAGAAGTCTATTTGAAACCCTAAAACAGTGTGCCAATGATCCAAGTTTATACGTTGAACTGTACAGAAAGTAATGGCTGGTTTCCACATTTCAAACGGCATCATAGTTTCCATAGCATGAAGATAAGCAGTAAAGCAGCAAGTGCTAATGACACTGGTTGGATCATCAAGATCATGTCTAGGTTAGGCTATGATGATCATTAGGAAAACAAAACCATTGGTCAAATCACCATGATTGTGGCAAATTTCAAACTTAGTGCCTTTCACCAATGATTAGCTCTAATGGCGTGTGATTGACCGACAAATCTCCATGGCAACTCAGCCATCCAATCAGGTTTTAACTGTGTGCTTGCCAGGAATGAAGAAATTATTTGGTCATGAGAAAATTCCAAAAATTTAAATTCTAGTTAATGTTATTTTAGGTGATAAATAACAATATGTAACTACCATATCATTTTGTGCATATATTCTGAATACATGAAGAATAGAATTAGTCCATTTTTTCCATTTCTTTCAAGTGTGTTTATTTCAGTGTTTGGCTATGCTGATCATGTCCATCACAGGAACTGGAATCAACTTGTTAAGAAACACTGACGTACACTGCAATCTTAATTACTCTACATATGTATACAGTATGATAGGAAGTGTGTTCCTATATATATACTATAAAAACATTGTAATACTTCAGTTTCTCAGCAGTGGTTACTCTAAGTAGTAGTATAATTTTGATTCTTAGCATTTTTTACACTAAATATAACATACAGTAATACATAGTATATATACTTGAGTTGTTGTCAATAACTTATTTCATGTAATTTTTTTTAATCTATTTTTGATAGTCTTCCTTTAAGAATGCTTTTGCTTTTGGACACAATGGTTCAATTTCAATCCAGGATTTTTTCATTGTTTAACAATGGGGTTTTCAGGACCTAACCCAACTGTAACTATAGGTCCATCTGGACATAAATAGTAGAATTAAAATAAGTGACTAGTTAAATTGTTTGCTCCTATTAAGAAAGTTGTTCAGTTGTCACACTGTATGCTTAAGACATATGTCAATGAGAAAACACTTTGGTTGCAACACTAAAAGGTATTATTTTTAGTGATTTAATTAATTATTAGCTGCCCTACAAAAATTTGTTGGGAATAGGGAATGTATGTGAACTTGTATATTCCTTTTGGGAATGTTATAAGAGCTGGTTGAGTTGTATGATTAAATTTATGGGCAATTTGTCATATTACAATGGTCATAATATTTTAATAGCAATGGTAGTCACATTTACCCATAAAACCTGCTTACATATGACCAGTAAAACATGTAAGGAGCTTAGCAGAATAGGTGACCCAATTAACCATTATTTCTGATCATTCAAAGCACACTCTTAAGAATCTCAAATGATCAAACATCACTGTGAATGCATTTTCTTTGGTTGAAAATATCAGAAAGAAGTCAACCTACTTTGTAAAAATTCATTGCTCTCTTTCTCTCTCTTTCAGTCCAACATAAATTATAATTATGAAATCATATAAAAATTAAAACTATGAATAACTTATGAAACAAAATCATAAAATGCACTTCATTTTTAGAAATATTTAACAAGCATTTTATAAAAAAAAATACTTATTCATACCCACCTTTCAACAATGTGGATGTTGCGAATGTCTCTACCATTTAAAATAAGACCATCGATGATATGAAAAGTTGTTAATTTGCGTTGTGCTTTGTTCTCTCCTCTGTGCTCTGTAACAAGCTCACCATAAACCAATGTGTCTGATGGCAGTTCAAGTTTTGTATCAACTCGCATCCAAGGGCTATTCGCTCGACCCTCCCATCGGAAAACATTGCATCCTCCTAAACCTGAAATAACCAACAGACAATATTTTTAATGTATCATCACTGAACATGTTGGACAATTAAAATGTCTTGCAGATGGATGACTTGACCTCAAACCAAAACACATATTGAAAAGCATACAATATGTGTAAATTAATTCTACACTTTCAATGACTTATAAATTCTCTTTATTTCATTTTTAAATCTTTTCAAATATTTACCAAGATCTCCCTTATTTTCCTTATTTAAAAAGAAAAGAGTAAACATATATATACTGAATATATATATATATATATTGTCACGAAGTGATCAAGTATCTGGTTATTACACAACTATTAAGTCCAAAAATTTACCTCACTTCACTTCATTCAGATACCTGAAACATAACAATATTACGACTGAACGCTCTAAAGGTAACAGTGATCCCTTAAAACTTGCTTATCACTTGAAAAATCAATCTAAGTTTATCAAGTTATGAGTGAGGTAACAACTGTTAAGCAATAAATATACTAAAGGGGAAAGGGCATCACTCCATCAAACAACTATAATTGTTTCCCTGGTCCTAATTCACTTCAATAAATATGAAGGAGAACAAAGCATGTCTATCACTTACCTTGTGCATACACAGACAACTCTATTTACTGGTGGTCAAAAATGAAGCACTGTGCTTTTAAAACTTTAAATACAAAAATTTATTTCTTAGTTCAAAAGTTATAATTAGAGTTCACAATCTCGAAAAAATTTACCATTGCTTGAAAACAACATAAGATTGAATTAATTCTTAAACAAGATTAATTCATAAAACTTTAATTTATCAAGAAATTAAGTTAACTAGGCAAAATTCAAATTGTTAAGATTTACTCCGAATTTGAAAAAGAAATCTCAAGAAATGAAATCAGCACAAGTATTTAATGAAATCTTAAGAAATGAAATCAATACAAGTAAAGTGTTAAATAAATCATTGTTAAATCACCAACACAAAATCTTGGGTAACACTGTGAAATTATAAACACAAGAACACATAAAATAAATGTAAAGACAAGAACATGTAAAAATGCACAAAAAGTTTATCAACAATAATTTCACTAAGGCAAAATCTGTTTAAAGATTACAGCCACCTTTTAAAAGATCATATTCAACTTTTTACCAAAATCACACTCAACTTTTTACCAAAATCATATTCAACTCTCAAATCTTTAGCATAGTAAAAAATAAGTAAATGCCACTTTACCTTATACCAATCTCTGCACACCATTACACAACTCCTTTTTCCATATAAAAAACACTTTCGTTAGGCCTGTTACAGTAATCTCTCTCTTATATCAGATTCTATCAAGGGAGCATCAAATATTATTAACAGTACACAAAACTTATATGCTTGGGAGAGTACACACTTCTCATATAAGAGGAACTGAGAGAGGGAGAGAGAGTAAACACCCTATTCCTACCAGGTCTCTATCTGTACTGAACTTTATTTTTACCAATATATTCCATGAGGTTAAACCTGGATTGCCAGCTAGATATTTAAAGAAATTGGTCACCCTGGAAGAAACAGGAATAAAGTGAGTTTCCCTCTCTACACTAGAATAAACAGTATTTCTTTCTTTACGGAATAAACAATTTATTCTCTGGCTCAGAAAGCGACATAGGCCTGCTTCTTGTCTGAATGACTGACAGCAGCTCCCCGCCTTAACACTTGTGTAAACACACACACAGGCCACTGAATTGACCATGGCTATGAACCTGTCATCCCTTTTCACTGTTAACTGATAACATAAGTGGCCTCTACAATCTCTCTCACATACCCACATCCTGTCCACCTGAACACACACAGCTGCGTTCAGTACACAAAACCTATAGAAAAACATCTTATCACACAACCAACCAACCCTTTGTAAGACTTGGCAAAATAGCATCTTCCATAAACATTTTTAATGTTATTTCAGTCCATATATGATGATCACATAAAACATATACAAGCATTGTACAGTAAGTTCCAAAACTGAGCTACAAATTTCAAAATTGATTGTACTTCTTCAGAAACTCTCATGGGGTTGCCAGTTAGTAAATTTTATTCCAATTATTATCATCCTTTTTATCTGATAATAAGTATCAGTGATTAACTGTAGAACCACAGAAGGTATTTCCCCAGTGAATGGTCAATGTTAGTTCAATAATTGTTTATGAAAAGAAAGAAAAAAAAAAGAATTCCCCCCAAAAAGGATTTCCCCCATAGAAACATCTGCAGCTCTCAATGTGTGATATTGAGTGTTCACCATTGAGTGGCAGCAGGAACCGAGTGCATAAGCATTGGCCTAATGTGATTTGTAAATTAACTTTCTACTTTTATAGCGTCATATTGAAAGGTATTATGATTTCTTTTGATAAAGCACCAAGAAGTTTAGCATCTGATTGAATGAAATATAAATAAGACACAAGTTGGTGGGAAAAAAAAAACGAAATCAAACTTATACGCGCGTTTAGCATTGGCTACATGGTTAGGCCTATTTCAATAATCAAGGAAATATATTTTCCAGCTTGTTATTTAATAAATTGAGTTGTTTGGATATCTAGATGGTTGTAAACATGATTTCCCATTAGTTAGGTTTCATTATCAAGTCAGGGAAAATGAGGAAGTCTAGGCCTAAGTTAAGTGAAGTGAGGAAGTCCCCTGGAGGAAGTCTAGGCCTTAGTCAAGTCAGGAAAGTGGGAAAGTCTAGGCCTAAGTCAAGTCAGGGGAAGTGAGGAAGTCTAGGCTCAAGCCAAGTCAGGGGAAATGACAAAGTCTAGGCCTAAGCCAAGGCAGGGAAAGTGAGGAAGTCTAGACCTAAGCCAGGGGAAGTGAGGAAGTCTAGGCATAAGTCAAGTCAGGAGAAGTGAGGAAGTCTACGTCAAAGTCAAGTCTGGGGAAGTGAGAAAGTCTAGGCCTAAGCCAAGGCAGAGGAAGTGAGGAAGTCAGATAGATGAATTTTCAGTTGTTTTCGGTCAACCTTGGTGGATCTTAGACTTGAATGATTTGAGAACATTTTTACTACTTGGAGAAGCCCTCTGTATTTGTAACGGTTCTGTATTTGTAACGGAAATCCTGTTTGTTAGCAAGTTTACGCTTTCAATAGTGGTTACTTTCTGTCAGTTATTGCAAACATAATGAAGGAGGGAACTGATTTACCTGTTTATTCAATATTACTGGCTGGCGATGGGGGTATTGGGGCAAAATCCCCCCCAACCCTAGTAGGACACGGCTGGTGATTCATAGGTTGGATAGATATGTTACGTTTCTGTCATGGGTCGAAACCGAAGCCAAAGCTGAAGTAGAGTCCGAATGGTCGGGTTCTAGAAGCTAAAATCAGAACTACAAACCACACCCAACTTCTCTGTTGAATCTAGGTGCATTCATGGTTGATTATGCTTAATGTTACAGAGATTTTCCCTTTATATTCTATTGATACTTGCATGGTTTTATGCATCTTTGCTAAAATAATTGATAATACACTATGATATTAAATATTTGTTTCCACATAGCTCGAAATATACAAAGGTAATGTCGGTAATCCTGTGTTGAACGAAAATTTCAAATTGTTTCGTTTCTATAGTTTGAAGTAATTACTATACTTTGAAATAATTACTATTACCATAATTTTTTCTTATAATTGTTAAAAATATCATAGATTTGACATTTCTGCATCATATGTTAGCTTTATTTTGCTTGATAGAGCTATCAATGTAGAAAAAAATAAGTTTTTCAGCTATGTGTTGTAGTTGCCAGTTAGTGAATTTTGAACAAACTCCTCTGAAATTTGTACCTTCACTTTTGGAACTTACTGTACAAAAACATACACACTAAAAAATCACCTCGTTATACTTCACAACATATGGAAATCTGAAAGAAAACAAATAAAAAAACACAGAAAACATATTACTTTCACATATCACAAGATATATACAGTAAACCCCCCGTATTCGCGTTCTCATGGTTCGCGGACTCACGCATTCGCGGGTTTCTCTGTGGAACATATCTAGCCATCATTCGCGGAAAATTCGCCCATTCGCTGTATTTTTCACTGAGAAATATTCACTAATTACTGTATTTTCATATATTTTTCACGAATAAATGCACTTTTTTTGATAAAACTATTAAAACACTCAGGTATAAGCATTTTTACAGGGTTTTTCTAGGTTTAAGCAATCAAAATGAGCAGTTCTAAGTGTTTTTAGATGGGTTTTAAGCATTCATGATTTGACCTATTCGCGGGGTGTGGGACACATCCCCGCGAATATGGGGGTTCACTGTATACATACATATCTATATGTATATTTGTATACAGTATGTGTATATATGTATATGTATATATATATATATATATATATATATATATATATATATATATATATATATATATATATATATATATATATATATATATATATATATATATATATATATTATATATATATAATACATACATACATACATACATATATATATATATATATATATATATATATATATATATATATATATATATATATATATATATATATATATATATATATATATATATATATATATATATATATAGGTAATCAAAAGTTCCAGGAAAAATTCAATATACTTTTTATTTAAGGAAATTCAAACATGATTTTTCTACATATCTACCATCTAACTCTACACTTTTCAAGGCGCTGTTTCCACCTCTGCAACCCTTCTTTGTAGAAATTTGGGGCCTTTCTATTAAACCATGTTGAAACTGCATGTTTAGCAGCATCCAAAGATTCAAACCGGACTCCTCTTAAGTGTTCCTTGAGTTTTGGGAACAGGAAAAAATCTGAAGGAGCAAGATCAGGACTATAAGGAGGATGTGGAAGAGTTTCCCACCTAAATTTCTGTAGGACTTCTCTTGCAACCCTTGATGAATGTGCTGGAGCGTTATCATGATGGAACAAAATTCTGCGGTGCAACTTTCCTCGACGTTTTTAGCCAATGCAGTCTTCAGTTTTGCAAAACACCTTTGTAGTAGTTCCCGGTGATTGTTTTTGTCCTTCAAGGAAATCAATCAAAATCACTCCTTTGGAGTCCCAAAACACTGTTGCCATAACCTTCTGGGCAGATCTCGCCACTTTGAACTTCACTGGTGCAGCTGAACCTCTTGGTAACCATTGCTTTGATTGAATTTTACTTTCTGGGTCATATTGATGGATCCAAGTTTCATCTCCAGTAACAATCCGGTCAAAAACTCTGATTCATTTGATTCAATCTTCGTTAAAAATGCAAGAGAAAGTTCAGCTCTTTGATGCAGTTGGTCTAACAAGCTTTGGGACCCAACGTGCTGAAAGTTTACTCAAACCAAGATTTTCATTTAAAATTGAAAATACGGTGGGGGAGAACCAGTTTTATTAGCTATCATATTGAGAGTAATCTGGGATCTTCATCCACTAGATTCTGCACCAAAGCCACAATTCTTTCATTTTTATGGTCTTCCCTCTCTTGGGTTGTCTTTGAGGTGACCATCCTTAAATCGCTTTATCAATCATAAACAACTGATTTAGATGGAGAAGAATCTCCATAAACTTGTTCTTCAATAATTTTTCCTGGTTTCCAATCAAGCTTGGTCAGGAACTTGATGTTAGCTCTCATCTCAAAATTTTTATTTTCATGGGTTCAAGAAGTTACTTTTCTGAAGCAGATGTTAACACCACACGGTAGCAAGAGGATGACTGAGGTAACAAGTCTATATGATCACTACATCACAGATAATTGTTTACAGTATTTGGGTTGTTTCATTCCTGTGTAAATACATCATTCAACAATTTTTCCTGGAACTTTTGACTTCATGTATATATATATATATATATATATATATATATATATATATATATATATATATATATATATATATATATATATATATATATATATATATATATATATATATATATATATATATATATATATATATATATACTATATATATACATATATATTTACATATATATAAATATACTGTACATATACATATATACACATACTGTATACATATATACATATAGATATGTATGTATATATATGTCATATGATAAGTATATCTTGGTTTAACCAGACCACTGAGCTGATTAACAGCTCTCCTAGGGCTGGCCCGAAGGATTAGATTTACTTTTACGTGGCTAAGAACCAATTGGTTACCTAGCAACGGGACCTACAGCTTACTGTGGAGTCCAAACCACATTATAGCGAGAAATGAATTTCTATCACCTGAAACAAATTCCTCTTGTTCTTCACTGGCCGGTCAGAGATTCGAACTCGCGACCAACAGAGTGGTAGCTGAGAAGAACTCGCTCACCCAGCGAGGAACTTATATCATATGATATATATATATATATATATATATATATATATATATATATATATATATATATATATATATATATATATATATATATATATATATATATATATATATATATATATATATATATTATATATATGTAGAATCTACTGGTCACTTTTACCAGATACATATGTAATTGTAATATACAATGCCCTCTTAACTTCTCGGAATTCTTGAAGAATTCGAGAAGTTATGAGGGCATACATATTACAATACATATATATATACATATTTATATATATACATATATATATATACACATACATACATACACATACACATACACACACACACACACACACACACACACATATATATATATATATATATATATATATATATATATATATATATATATATATATATATACATATAATTCTCATGGGAAGAAAACCCATGAAAATGTAAAGAGAACTAGTAAAATAGCAGATTCTGCCATTAAAATGAGCTGTTAAGGACCTCCTAAGACTTGTAAAATTGATTGTATCCTTGTTAATTTGTACTCTACATAAACAGCAAGAAAACTATAAATCAAAAGTAAAAAGGCTAAAACAAGGAAATTATCATCATCATTACTACTATAATAGTCTAATGATTACATATGAATTAAAAATAGAACTAGGTAAAATTCACAAAAGACAGCAATGTTAGAAGAGCTAAATTGGAACAGATGGAAAGTAACGCAGCTGGGGCAGAACAAACGCAATAAAACTCTCAGTACCATTGGCCGTGTGGTACAGTATGCAGCACCACCCCTAGGGGTAGAAAAAATGCAAAATACAAGAAATCTCGTAGATCATAAGGGGTACAGTAGGAATTTTGAAAAAATGGACTTCACCCTCAACAAATGGACTTCACCTTCAACAGAGTAAAATCTTAACTCCAAGTTTTTATTTCAGTTCTGACTGAAACATGATTAATAACAATCTGCTTCAAAATTACTAAAGGTCAATTCTCAAAATGCTTGGAATGTTTAAAAAACTATCAAGTCTTTTATTTTTCCAGTGACACCTGCAAAAGCAGTTTCTCAACTTTTATCCTACCCTTGGAAGGATAAAAAAGCTAATAAAAGAGGGGCATACATGTTAATCAAACCTCCAGTTAGGGTTTGCATATTATATTAAAATAATCTCAAATAGAGCCTCGATGGCTCAGTCAGTTACAGCAGCAGCTTCGGACTTCGTAGAGGTCTGTGGCGCAGGTTCAAACCCGCAGCCGACTGATCAGAGAGGCAGACACACTGCTATCCGTGTAGACATCCCGGTATTATATATGTAATCAACGGATAGGTTTGCTTAAAAAGCAAATGGATGTTACAGACTAAATACACACACAAAACAAAGCCACTACAACACCTTCTAAAAACATAACAAACATCTCACACGTCTCGAACTCTCGCCATACCCGCGCAATAACTTCTCGCTGCTGGGAAGAAAGGGCGTTGGGTCGGGTATGATACATGAAACATACGTACCGGGGTCTAAGCGATGTCAGGCAGGGCAGCCGATCGAGACCACAGGTCTACCCCAAAAGCCAAATCAAAAAGTCCTTCAAAAGAAGGCATCGTGCTTACCCCATACAAAAATGGGAATAAAAGCACGTTAAAAGAAGAAGAAGAAGAAGAAGATTAAAATAATCTCAAATGTAATTGCTTTGGCAAGCAAGCCAATTACCCCACCAATACTTGCATCTCAACAACCAATCCATCACTAAATGCTCAGTACTGATTCTCAGTATAAACCCCACCCCACCTTGAGGTAGCTAGAAAAACAAAAAATTAAGACTTAATTAAATATCCACATTCAGAATTATTATATAGTCAGTGTGCAATGCTACAAAGGAAAAAAATTCATCAATTCATTTTTACTTTGCCACTATGTACAAAAACAAAATGCCATACCTGTAAAACATGTCTTTCAAAACTCACCTAAATAAAATGCTCTGTCTTTTCTTCCTTCTTTGGTTGAGGCTACTAGAAGGCACCTGTAATCATAAGCACTACGAAGTTTCTCTTTAAAGTTTTCCAAATGTAGGTCTTCTGGACTCTGCATCATGTAATCTGTAAGAATAAACAAAAAATCAGCCGTGAGGTAAATAGAAGCTTGTAACCAATTAATCACTCTACAATGTGGTGATTAAATACAAACTAACTCATATGAAATGACACATAACACAAAGGAATGGAATATAAAATTTAGGCCAAATGCCAAGCACTACACCCTACAGTCATTCAGCACTGAAATGGAAACTGAGAGCAAAAATGCTTTAAGGGTGTAACAGGTGGAAAATCTAAATGTTGCACTATGAAACAATTGTTTGAAGGGGGTGGAAAGTAAGATGGAAGAAAGAGAATATGAATGGAAGTACAGTAAAAGGAATGATGGTTTAGTAACTGACCCACACAGCATTTTCCTGCTGCCTGTGCCTTCTTTCCTATATTTTCATGTTTTCCGTTTACATAATAATGCCTACACTTACAATAGCATATTCAATGCAGGTCAGCACTTTTTCTGAAGAACAGAAGCATGATCTTATGCATAAGGCCACATCACACATTCTATTAAGCAAGCTGTTGCTGTTGGTGAAATAGGATTGACTCAAAAACCAGGGTTTAGTTGAAGGATTCAACCCTGAGATTGTAAGTTTGCAAATTCTTGAAAACCTAATCATTTATATTTCTATTCTGCAAAATAACTGATCTTGGGCACAAAAGAAATTTTTAAAAAGTATTAATCCAAGTCGTAAATAACAAACCCAGTTTCATCACTAATTTTAGCTAGTGTAATTTTAAATTTCTGAGGTTGTCACACCAACCTGCCACTATTTGGCGTGCTATATGCTGCATAAACCAACATCATTGCCAACACAAGCAAACCATTTCCACCTGTTTTTCTTCACTTTTAGCCTGCCCAATTAATTTAGGAAATGCTTGTGTACACTGTTCATTCAAGATAAGATGAACCTCTCAAAACAATCAGCTGCAGTTTTTCTGAGAAGCTTGTGTGAAATAAACAACGCTATCTCTTCAACTGTTTATGACATACAGAAACAAAGAAAAATGATTCAGTTTATTTACTAACAGCGGTTCAAAGAGTCAGATGTGTAAAAGGAATAGAAACAAGGAAAATGTTCTGAGCTAGATCAACATCTCCTGAAGGGGTTTTAGGCTACCTGTAAGTGAAAGTGTTGAGAAAGATGTGTATCACCTCAATAGCTCAAAAGCAGTGAACAGTGAGACCAGCTAACTGACAATGATAACAATAAAATGAAAAGAAAAAACTCCTAATTATAAGTCATTAACTGCACCTTAAACCACTTGCAAAAATACAAGGACTTTTAAATCCATTTTCTTTTGAGATATAGCTAATTTACATAATAATGTGTCTGTAGTATGAGATAGAGGGAGAGAGAGAGAGAAAGTGCATACATACATACATATTCTTGATACCCAATAGTAAATAGCAAAATCAGCTGATGTAGAAAATGGAAATAAAAAATCAACTCTTAGTTATCACTTGTTAAAATGCACTAGACACCAGTAACAAAAATAAAATACATTTTTTTCAATAAATAAAATAGCATTTTCCTCATCAGAACTAGTTGTATTACTTACAGAAGTTTTCAATACGAAGGTCGTCAGCTGAAGAAAGAACGACTGACTATTTCACATGCATAGCATTACTAGTGAAAATGAAACTTGCACAATAAACGGGATAAATAAACTTCATTTCATATATTTCATGGCCACTTCAGTGGTAAGTAAGGTTTTCTAACCTACCAACTCTGTGATCTGGCAAAATCACTAATAAGGCACCTACTAGTCCAATGATGGAGTATCAAAGTGTCCTAAATCATTTTGATAAGATTAAAAATACCTGAGTATGGATGTCGTAAGTGAATTCTACTAAATATAAGTGTATTGTCAAACTCAAACAATAATCAATCTATGGACAACAAACATTTTCACAATAAAAGACTAGTTACCTGGGAAAAAACCTTTAAGTCAATGAACAGCATATGTAAGATATATAAGAAGTATTCATGCCCAACTGATGAACGTACCAAGAGCCTAACACTGCAAATGGTAACACAGGAGGGTACCACTAAAAAAGTAGTTGTGGTTCTTGAAACTCCTCTCTGATTTAAGACTATTACCTATTATAAAGCCAAGTAAAATAAAATAACTGCATCTGCACATCTTTCTTTTTGTACTTTAAACTAAAGTTGTTTTGTTAAGTTTCTTTATACAGTAACACATTAACTAATAACCAAAAATTTTACACATTAAACAGTACCATAATTATCTCCCTTCATGAGCTCCACAAATTTGACTTTTGCTTCAACCCTCTGGGGTGCTGTACGAGTCCTATCTGGCAGCTGCCATCGTCTAAGACACTCAAGACGGAGCTCAGCTTGTCGAGGTTCTATTAGTTGAGTGTCCTGGCAGTAAACTTGAATCTTCCGCAGACTAACCATCTGGCGAAATCCAAGCCTATAATGTGAAAATGGCAACTTATCAGTAATTTGACACAAGAACAAGCACACATAAAATACAGAAGCACCAAGGGACAAAAATGTAATGAGTTACAGAACAACAGAAAACTCTACAGGTATCTTCAAGAATCTAAACTGCATACAAAATAACAAAAACTTATAAAAACTGAAAATATCTCATGGTAAACATGGCCTACCCAGCCAATCATTGGGAATCCCATCAGTATTGATGAATGCAAATATTGTCTGTGTGAAAAAGGGAACAAAAAAACAGGAAAAATACACAGAAGTAGACTAATTATCCTTATATAGTCCTGAATACTATTCTATTAATAACAAAAAATATTAAATGAAACTGAATAATTACACTTAACAATAAAGAAGTAGAAAAAACATGAATTAAATAAAAATAAATACTGCAACCAAAAGTGTATGCCCACAAGCAAAGGAACTCAAACTCATGACCGTGGTACTGTACATAGTATTTCACAGCCTTCAGTTGAGTACACTGGTTATATGGTCACCATCTGACAAAAGAAAATTTTATGTGATACCTGAGACACCTCAACAGCAAATAAGCAAAAAATAAGTCAAAGAAACAGAAGCTGAGTGACTCAGCCAATCTCAAAACACTTATTACATTCACATACACTAAGTTATCCCAAATATAAATACAGTACACACATCCTGTGTGGCTATAAGATGTGCCATTTTAAATATGCCACAGGCCTTGCACATTGCTTATTTTCTAAAGACATAATTGAAATAACTAAGTTGATTTTGAAAACAGTAAGGGAATGGAGTGGGAGATGAGAGTATAATAAAGTACTAAGCTTTTCTATGCAACAACAAGAGTAGTAGAATATACGGTGAGAAGGGAAATGAGTAGCAAAAGACCTTACCTTAAAAGAGGAATCTTTTTTTGTTCATCTTAAGCTGTAACTTAGAAATCAGCTCTCAACCTTTTTAACATTAAAGAATATGTAAAATAAGAGGAGTTTAATGTATGCATCGCATTTACCTCTTTCAAGTCACATCAGACATCATCCCTAACTTCTCTACACCATGTTCTAATTCAGTTTTCCTTAGGTTTCACCCATCCACTTACTCTTTGAGACATGCCATACCCTGGATACATGATCATTTGATTTACTACTTAGTGTATCACCAAAATTATCTTCTTTATCAGAAATTGACAATAATGATCTACAATGATCATATATTTCTTTTAAAAACACACTCATAAGGTAATTTGTTTTTCTGGAGGGAAACTCAGCAATGATAAAATCATTTAGCCAAAACTTGTGGGAAACTTGGGTGTACCATAAGTCAGTGTCCTCCAGTCTTAGTAGCACACCAATCATTTTCCTTATCTCTATATTAGGATATTTCCTATGAACTTGGATGATTCATAAGAGAAAATGTATTACAAAAATTTCAGTGAAAACCAAACGGTTGCACTGTAATTCTTGAGGTGTTTAAGTGTAACTGAGTGATTGTATATAAGGACCTTTAGTGCAGTAAGGATGCAGGTAATGCCTGGCAAGCCAAGGGCAGTAAAAGTGTGTGATGCAGCTGCTAGGATGGAGCAAGTGCATGAACTTGGCATTTGAAGCGAGGTTGGAAACTGCAGAGAATAAATGAAGGACAAGGTGCCAATAGCATTGCTAAGCCAGTTGGAATTGCCAAATCTTTTCATGGAGCTAATAACTACATTGATGACCACATACCCTCAGCCAACTCAAAAGGATGGATGGAAGGGGAAATTTTAGATAACAGAGCCTGCGCTGAAAACCAGCTCTTCTATGTAAATTATAATTTCTATTTTTGGTATTTATTTATGCATTCATTTAATTTTTCCCCACTTATTACTCGTTTTTTAATATTTTAAAGAAACAGAGAACATTCTGTTGTATCTGAGGCCAAAATACCATCAATAATATACACTGATAGGTTATGGTCACTTGAAAAGTGAACCCATCTTTCAAATGTTAAATGCTCTTATTTACAATTATTTGTTTTATATCTGGACACTGTTAAATGCAACTTGATTGCCAGTGCAAGACAGACTGTATCCACAAGATACATGCTGTATTTGACTATCAACCCTTCTCAAGATATGTCCCATCCAACTCCAACTTGATACTCATAAAATCATAAACACTGAACACACCTATGGTCTATCCTTTGCCTATATTTGTTATGTAATGAGAATATTTAATTTATAAGCCTTTATTATCATAAGGCAAAAGTATCTGCCATGACACTGGAAATACAGTACAGTTCCAGTACTGACTGTACACAAGCACTGATTATAAGATCTGGATAAATGTACAAGCTACCATACACAATGCTTAAAGCATTAACAAACTAATACTGTACAGCTTTTAATTTCTTTAATTAATTTTATGGATTAGTGAACCACTGTTATTAATATAAGGTCAAACATTTAACGACTGTAACTCTTGGTAACAACTCACCCTTAAAATATAAAATATCCGGATATTTACTCTGAAATTTCATCACTCAAGTATCCCTGTGGTTATACAAAGACACGTGTTTCTTTCCCCAGTGTTCTAGCTGTCAATCAGCATCTACATCTCACCATGGTGCCACCAACACATAATCTGCAAAATCCAAGTTCACTGCTACATAAAAAATATGCCACACTTCTAAATAATTCACAGGTGTTCGTTTTCAGTCGTCTCCGTAATGGAAGCATTCGCATACCAACATTTTCATGCTCTTATTAGCTTAAGCTGAATATACTTTCTGCTACACAGAAAACTCTCATCTTACTTTTAACAAACTTATACAAATTCTCGTGTGTTAATACTGGCTTCATTCCACATACAAAGAGTATTCTTGCTCATCTTTTGGTCTCCACTGAAGACAATTACCAATCCACTTTACAACACAAATTCTATGATATTGTACAATTACTTTTCTCCACAGAAAGCTAACATATATACATTGTACAAAGTACAATATAACCATAAATGTATCTTTTTGTAAACTAGACCACTCACTCTGCTGGGTTCTTTATGACAAACCGCCATCTGTGCCTGAATCAATGGACTTGGCCATATTGCAAGTTTCTTTGCTTTTTTGCAATGAGATCGCTAGCCCATAACCATGCCCACCTCTCACATAGTCATAAGAACTTATGCACCCTTCGTATTTATTGGAAGTCATCTACCCAAATACTAACCAGACCTAAATGGCTTAACTTCACTGAAGAGACATGAGTGAGATGTTATAACCTGCTTGGTAATAACTTGAAGTTACCCATTCAAATACTGACCAGATCCAACATTGCCTGACTTCACTCAGCAGAGCCAACAAAAGAGCCAGAGTGAATGTATCACTCCCTCACTTAAAAATTTTGCAACACTAACCACATCTCAAGTCACCCTTTCACTGGTTCCCCCCTCTCTCAAGCCATCTTAAGCTTTAGAGCTTCCAATATCTCAGACCTCATGTAAGAACACTCCAGACAATGGAAACAAGACCACACCAAGATAGAAAACTCATAACATTCAGCCCTATCCACCAAGTCACACACAACAAATATGTACCACACTCACTCCAACTATATTATACACTTTCCTTCTATGGCTCTATAATTTCACTCCATTCATTACCCCCTTTATTAATTATTATTATTTTTTTTATTTATTTATTTTTTTGGGGTCTATCACAGTCATCCTATTCGACTGGGTGGTTTCTATAGCGTGGGGTTCCGGGTTGCATCCTACCTCCTTAGGAGTCCATCACTTTTCTCACTATGTGCACTGTTTCTAGTAGCACACTTTTCTGCATGAGTCCTGGAGCTACTTCAGCATCTAGTTTTCCCCGATTCCTTTTCAGGGATCTTGGGATCGTACCTAGTGTTCCTATGATTATGAGTACGGTTTCCACTGGCATATTCCATATCCTTCTTATTTCGATTTTCAGGTCTTGATACTTATCAATTTTCTCTCTTTCTTTCTCATCTACTCTGGTGTCCCATGGTATTGCAACATCAATGAGTGACACTTTCTTCTTGATCTTGTCAATCAACGTCACGTCTGGTCTATTGGCACGTATCATCCTTTCTGTTCTGATACCACAGTCCCAGAGGATCTTTGCCTGATCGTTTTCTATCACTCCCTCAGGTTGGTGTTCGTACCACTTACTACTGCAAGCTAGCTGATGTTTCTTGCACAGGCTCCAGTGGAGGGCTTTTGCTACTGAATCATGCCTCTTTTTGTACTGGTTCTGTGCAAGCGCCAGACACTCGCTGGCTATATGGTTTATGGTCTCGTCTTTCATATTGCACTTCCAGCATATGGATGAGATGTTATTTCCATCCATTTCCAACCATTCAGACTCTCTGTTACATCTTTGGGGTTTCCTCGTGTCTTGTTGTTTGGTAGCTCATCATTCCTGTTGTTTTCTGCGCCATTGTCTCTAAGTTCGTCTTCTTGTCCTCCGTTGCTGGGTATTATTTCTCTTTCCAGTTCCTCTCTTTCTGTTGTGGAGAGCCAACTCTTTTTCTTTATGTTCCTTACTTGGTTTGCCAGCCTCTGTTCTGTTTGAGGGGTGTTATTTCTCTCATTCCAGATGTTGACCAGTCTTCTGTATCCTCTTTCTGTCGGGTTGCTTCTTATGTAGCATCTCCATATTTCCTTACTTTCTTCTCTTGCCCATTTCTTTTTCTGGTCTGCCTCTGTGGCTCCAGTCTCTGGTTGCTGGTTACTGTTGTTGTGGTGGTCAGTTGCTGGATGACGACCCCCAAGTACCTGACCGCCATCCCTGTCGATTGGGTTGTATACCTGGCTGCCAGACAAAGCTCCTCTGTTGCCAGAGGTTCCAGTTACATTGTTGTTGTTTATTCTTTCAGTTCTTTCCATCATTTCTGAGTTTTGTTATTTAACCCATAGCTGGACCCGACCCCATCGGGAATACCTACTCATTTACAGCTGAGTAGACTGAGGAAATTATGGTAAAGATCCTTTCCCAAGGAATCAACGCCAAGGAGAGCGGTCACCCATCCAACGATTGACCAGCCCCAATGTCGCTTAACCAGTCCATCGATGGGCTAAACCACTCTGCCACAGCACCCATATTATTATTATTATTATTATTATTATTATTATTATTATTATTATTATTACAGGCAGTCCCCGGTTATCGGTGGGGGTTCCATTCTGAGGGTGTGATGATAACCGAAAATCGCCAACAGAAAATCAGCGATTATCACGCTTTTTCGACGAATTTCGGGGCTTATCGGTGCCGAAAAGCACTGATTTTCGGTTATCGGTGTATCTGTTAGGTATGTATTGGTGCCAATACCCAATTGTCAGCGCCGATAAGCAGAAATCAGCGATTTTTGGACCCGAAAGTTGCCAATTTTCCTCGCTAGACAAGCACCATAAACCGAATCGCCGTTAACCGAGGACTGCCTGTATTATTATTATTATTATTATTCAGATGAAACCTATTCATGTGGAACAAGCCCACAAGGGCCACTGACAGGAAATTCAAGTTTCCAAAGAATATGTTCTTCATTAGGAAGAAGTAAGAGGAGATAAAGCGAAACACATAAAGAAGAGATCCCATTTATTAAAAACAAAAAAAATAAATTAAGTTAATAAATAAATGAAAATGTATTAAAATGCAAGGAGAATACTGTAGTATTGGGGTAGTAATACACTGCATCTTCACTTGAACTTCTGGGAGGCTGTTCCACAGTCCAACGGTGTGAGGAATAAATTACCTCTGGAACTGAGAAGTCTGACAATGAGGCACATTTACTGCATACTGGTGCTGCTATTCAGCGAATCTGGTTGCTCTTGGTAGGTAAAGGGGATCAGGGATCAATTGTGAATGTGAAAGATCTCTGTTGACATACAAATTATGGAAAATGTGACAAACAAGAGACCATCTGTCGATGGTCCAAGTCATAACTGTTACTATTAGTAAACAGAAACCTACCACCACAAACCACTCTATCTTTTTAAAAGAGATAAATCTCTGGCAGAAGCAGACATCCACACTGGTGAACAGAGTACTGTTTGTTACAATTCAAACCATTTCACTGTAATGCTTGCCTATCCAAACTGTTCTCATACACAGATTGCTTTTGTTACCAGTGAAGTCAGCAAGTTTGTCATAATTCAAGCTGCTTCACTGCAATGCTGGCCTATCCAAACTGTTTTGATAGAGAGGCTGTTTCTGATACTGATTCAGTGAGTCGTTGTGTTGTGAGTTTTCTTGGTCACAATCCAAACTGTTCTAATACACATACTGCTCTTGTTGCCAATGAATTGCACAAGTTGAAGTGTTTGAGTTCAAATTGTTCTGTTACTGACTACTTTAGTTGCCCATGACATAAGCAAGTTGTTTATTCAACTTATTGCCAGCTTATTCGAGTCACGTGGTCAAAACATGTTCAATTTGTAATGTTTCCCTTTCAGAAAATTTCAGCCTGAAGTACAGTATATGAGAAAGATTGTTTTTCATATTCACTCTCCACCTTATGCCACCTGAATATCTAAGAAACCTAAGCACTATTTTTTTTAATGTCATATATTGATGACATCAATATATTTACCATAGTGTGTAGTTAAGCTAACAACAAAAATAAAGAACATACATGCTGTACCAGCATATAATGACGCCAAACTTAGCGCACAAATGTTACTTAATCAAAGAGGGACTTAGTGTATGTAATTGACACATCACAAACAAGAATAGGGTTGTCAAGCAAGTGAATAACATATACATATACAAGGAAAATTTATTAGATAATCAGAGTCAACACAAAGTTGAAAACAAATAACTATATCAAAACACTAACCCAAAAAAGGAGCCTGAAAGAGTAAAGCTGCCAACACTTTAGATAACACCAAGGAACACAAAATATAAACGAGAACAACGTTAACATATCCAGCAGACAAAGCAAATTACAGAATATTTGGGATGAAGAGTGTGTAGCTTCAACATGAGGTAGAAGCCTTCTTCCCCCCGGTAGTGGTCATCCACTTTGAAACAAATTTCAATACTTAGTGAGGCAACAGTTTATATTCAAAATTACTTCATTTCATTACCATATACTCATACTTACCACACCTTATCTGACAAAGTTAAGTTATTATCTTCTACTCCAGCTTTCTTTCTGACTACATTTTAAAAATTAATCCTACCTACTTCAGATTACAGGTGCTGTCCTACTTACAATGGGGTTAGATTCCAAAAACCCATCGTTTGTTGGAAAACACGTATCCTGAATTTAGCCTAGCCTACACTAGGATATTCAGCACCATCTATACATATATGGCAGCCTAGCCTAAACTATGTATACAGTATACTCTATACATATAGTGTAGTAATTATTAATATCAGCTAATTCTGGAGGTTCATGAAGACTGAATCATGATACATGAAGACTGAATGATGATAATTCAGTATAAAGAGAAATTGAATAACACAAACAAGAATTAGCCTAGCCTACACTACGGTATATAGTCTACATATACGGTAGCCTAGCCTACAGTATACTCTATACATATATGGTATAGTATTGATTAATATCAGCTAATTCTGGAGTTTCAATGCAGACTAACTTATGGTAATTCAGTACAAAAAGAAACTGAATAACACAAACAAGAATCAGACGTGTACTATAAGGGGTACTCCCAAAGATTCAGTTGCATACTTGAACAGTGTCAGGCTGTTAAAAAATTCTCTCTCTCTTTTTTCTTTTTCCTTCATATATCATGAATTTCCATCTTTTGATACCCAACGTAAGAGTAACTCTCTATTGGCTGGAAAGGGTAAAATGCTCAAGTTGACTTTGAAATTATATTAATATCATTTAAAAGATTAATACAGTAATAGGATAATAGTTTAAGGTATATTTGATGTAGGATGCTAGTTTAAGGTATACATTCGGTATCTGAACTTTCAAGATAGGCAGTTATAACGCTTTTTGAGGGACGAAGCGTTTTTAAGTTGAACTGTGATTTAAATACCTCTCGTTGTGAACTACATTTAGTTATTTTTTTGTTAATAGATGGCATTGGGGGCATGTTTTTTGTGTAAAAAATAAATTCAATATATTCCATTCGCTCTTTTCACTTGATTTCATCATAATACAAGATTTACGTATTTATCTTTTATCCGCGTGAAAACAACAGTAAAATGAGTTCTTTCATGCCCAATAGTTTTGATTAAAACTCTTTTCATCCATGTTGCCGATGCACGATAATTTACAGTCCTTAGCAGCTTGAACACTGTTTTCTCAGCTTCAGCTACAACTTGCAGCTTAAATTTAGCAGTACATTTCCTTGCCGATCTTTTCTCCACAGCGAATAAGGGTATAACGTAAAAATATATCAGTCCTATTCTACTTAATGTCACTGGTAACATAACTACGGTAATTGTTTATTATCGTACGATGGTTGAAATGCAAGCAAACCAGCTGTTGTTATCTGATTCGGTTATTCATAGCAAAACAGCTGTTTCCTGTTCAGTTGTTTATGGCTGTACACATTTATGCAACGAGCATAATGGTACTTATAATACTTTTATAATTTTCTTATACTTTCTTAACTTATTTAACTAGAATATGAGACAAAAAGATGGAGGAAAAGAAGTTAGTCTATTGTAATTTGGTCTCTCTCGCTACCTGGTTGCATGCTGCTGCCTGCGCCTGTCATGCGTGAAATTTAAAAATATTTTCAAAATATTGTTGTATCACAGAACTGAATTATCGCAAGGCGAATTACCTATATATATTCTAACCTCTTTGGAATATTAAGCCTAAGGTTTTTAAAATTTCTATGGCTTCAATTTACAATAAAAAAAACTACTCTAACTTGTTTTTTCATAAAAATGTAATTGCAGTTTAAACCACATCTGATGATTTCTCATTAGGACATCAATAAGCTTGATTCAACTAGATTGTACACTTAATATACTTAATGCAGCATAACTGAAATCTTAATGTTCATTAATATTTACAAATACTGTAGAGCTAAGGAATCATAAACTTAAAAGGAAAAATAAGCAAATGGTAAAAAATACTTGAAGTAACCAATTACATAAAGCTAAAAAAACTGTAACTGACAAAATAATAATAATAATAAAAACAAATAATGTATAAACACAACAAAATTTAGACAAACCTACCAATGATTAATGAAACCTGCTCATAACACACTAAACAAGCAGGCTACACAAGGAAAAACTGAGTTAATCAAGAACAGAATTAACAGATTTAGTCCTCAAAGAACTTACCTAGGAAATGACTCCTAAATATCTATATATATAAAAACCAATATTTGCTGAAATCATAAGAAATAAACTTAAAGTTAGTTAACACGCTCAATACTCATCATCTAGTTAACACCCTCTCCCCCATCCCCACCAAGTACACCAAAACACCTATATACATTTGGAAAACACTAGGAAAATAAGCATGGAATAATTACTCATTCTTTCATTGCCTGACAAAAATAAAATGGTAAATTGACGACAAAATGGACTATGTGAATAAAATGAATGAATTATAAATTTGAATAGTTTTATGCAATCTTCAAAATCAGGCAAAGCACTTTGGAATTCTGTGATCTTGGTAAAACATTACAAACATACAAAAAGTGAGGCTATTGATTACACAGAAGACAGACATTCATAGGTACGTACGCAAAATCAAACGACTGAAGTGACTTCACCATTTCAAGGTCATGAATGTGGGCTAATTATAAAGCCGAACCTCTTAAAACCGGCATTCTGTGGTCTGGGAACTCCAGTGGTTCAGCTCGATTTTGAATCAGTTGTCATTAGTTCATTGAGCAGCCAAGAGGGCAGCGCCATTTATTGTTTACAACTTCCCGACAGCAAAAAATCTGCCATATCTCTTTTGTTTTTATGAAACTAGTTTTAGTAATGAAAATTGTGTGGAGTTAAATATGTTTTTATATTACCTTTAAATGAATAAATATATTTTTTTCAAAGATTCCACTTGAGAAGGCTCTACCAAGTCAAAACTTTTAACCAAAACAGACATTTGGCAACTTACAAATTCCTTACTCTTAGAGTGCTTGAAAGACTTATAGGTGATATGGTTTTGATCATTTCTTTTATATAGCTGTATATTTACCCATCCAATTTGCCATCCCATGAGATCAGATGATGCTAAAGGTAAGAAGCGCAAGCATAAATCTTTATCTATGCTAGAAAATTCTTCCCCCGTTAAGCGAATCTTTAGTCATTTTCCTCAATAGATGCCGGTGTGCTTTTTTACATTTTGATGGCAAAGTTTCAAAATGCACTGAGTGATCGCAAAATTTATTATTTTAGTCATCTCATTACCCTCTACAATCAAAATAAATGACGAAGAAGCTAATAGTGATAATTATGAAGATAGTAAATTTAGGAGATGAGAGTCACCAATAATACTCTGCAGATTCTGAGAAAAGTCAAGTAGTTGACTTACAGTTAGCTAACTCGAGAATGTATGCTAAATGTGTTAAATAAAGTACACTATTTTAAAGAAAATTATACAGTATGAAGTTATAAAATGATAAAAAGAAAATATATGAGCAACAAAATGATAAAAAGCTGTCTGAACTTAGCCAAGTAGTAGGCAAACTCAGCAACTAGGCTATTTGTATGCAATCAGCTTGCAAGACTAAGTTTACATAGGGGCTTCATTTCTTAGAGATGTATTCCATTATCCGGGATTTTCTGTGGTCCAGCAGTGGCATGGTACCAAGGTTCCCAGATTTAAGAGGTTGGGCTGTACTGGATTTGAGATGCAACAAAAGTAATTTATACAAAAAAGGACGTAGTTTAGTAGCAGAGTAGGTGTGATCCAATAAAATTGACATCTTGCTTTAGTGAACTGCGAGAGAAGCAATTTTTGCCACTGCATCTGGCTGTTCCATTCGCCACCCCAAAAAGGCAGCTTACACTCAACAATAATAACAATATCCTATTTCGAATATTAACAGTGTAATTCGCATACAGTAAATCATTAAAACACTTTTCAGTTGCAAATGTACACCCAGATATCCTTTTATTTACCTAAAACTTACACATAGTGCAACTATTTAAAGCCCGGGACGCAGTGTTACCATGCGCAAGCACCACAGGCGGGTGGACAGATGGAAAAAAAGCTGTTTTATGTAGCCCTCATCCAACCTATACATAGAGTCTACAGGGTAAGTGGCAACCAACCAAGAAACTGTGCTCAAAAAAGCACTGGGTGTCGTATAACATATTATTTGAAGAGAAAGATTCCTTGACTGCCCACAGATGATCCATCTGCAGGCCAGAAAGTCAAAGCTGAGGATTATGATGCCGCAGAGTTTGATACATCAGCAGCAGCACTCCTACCTTCTAACCTTGAATGGCCTTCATCTTGCTACACAACCAATGCAGGTCCATGTCAAGGCCAGTTTTATAAATTTAACAGGTCCATGTCAAGGTCAGTTATATAAGCTTAACATAGCTTACCTTACAAGCCATCACAAGTCTGCTGCACAACCAGTAAGGATTCATGTCAAGGTTAGACTTTAAACTCAACAGGGCTTACCTGGCAAGCCATCTCTAGTTTGCTGTGGCATCTTACGGATAAGTTGAAAAAACAAAAGAAATCACAAAAGAATAAAGTAAACAAATGCAACTGAGAGGAAACTGCTGGCATACAAATACAATATTGCAGAACTTAAAAGATCTGGGCACGACATTTTATTTTTTACTCTCTCTCCAAAGTGATTTCTACAGACTACAGATCAAACTTTTAACCAGAAGTAAAAGATGTCAAATAACAAATACAATGCCAATAACAAAATTCTTTAACCTAATCTCTGAACTACAGCTTGGTTGAACAAATTCTCTGAGACACATACAAAAAGACACAATTCATGGTTTGAATTGAACACTGGAAGCCACAGAAGCCAATGGTTAAATCAAAAGGAAAAAAATTTCCCTTTAAATACTAATATTGAATAAAAAAAATTTTGGTGGTAAGCAATGGCCTAATTGCATGTTCACAGTTTTATGTACGTTCAAACCCCTTCTTTTGAAGATATATTTCATTTTATGTTTGCAAATAAATTTAGGAAATTTCATAAAACTTTACATGACAAGATATGTTGATGAGGTGGGAGGTAGCAGTGAGGCATGCCTGTAAATCACTTAATTTGTGTTGATTCCACAATGTGCTTTGCAAATGGCAACTTCAAAATTTTTCATTGGCTGACTATAAAGCTAAATGTACTTTGATCAACAAAAGTGCAAGGGAAAACTTGGTGTACCATACCTATCAAAAAGTCTGTATGAACACTGGACATAATAAGGTTCTAGGACCACCACAGCTAATTAAAGAAAAAGTTTTAAAAGGACCCTGTAAAACAATGACAAATTTGTCTCTCAAGAATAAAAGTAAAATACTTACTCATTATTTGAATTGTACACATAGTCAAAGAATGCTTGATCATCCTTAAGAACATCCAATGGAACCAGCTCTGTAACATCCATGTCTGAATGCAAACCACCTAATCGCTGATTCATTTCATATAAGTAGTCAAAGACATCCTCTGTGTCTTCTCGTTTCCATTTGCACACAAGATATCTGCAATAAGAAAACCCAAAACTCTTGAATATAAGAGGAACAGTTAGAAAAATTTAATACAGAACCTGGCATTACACAAGAAATCCCAAAACAACCTTGAACTCTAGTTCTATCAGTATTGCAACTCCGCAAAGTGCCGACAGCATTGCTAAAATTCTCATGGTATGATATTTATGACCTGTAAGCATATACAAATGAACTGTAACAATTGACGCAGCAGTTCAGAATCGAATACTGTACTAAATTTCAAGCAGTTGAATTTAACAGTAAGTCTCACACAGCTATAATCAAACATTTACATTCATTAAAGAATGAATTCTGTACTATGTAACCACTAAATGTTTCATAAATACAAACATAAACAATTTACCAGATAAGGTATGTACTGCTCGTAGGATATACTGATTACAGTGCGCCTTACTAGGTACACAGCAGCCAGTGAGAAAGTTCTCTATAGCAAATCATCAGTCCAAGCTTAGTAATTTTATGAATTTAGTTTTAGTTCTTTCCCTTAGGTCTCTTCTCACTTACTAACCTACGTCTTTTGTTTTAGCATGTTTCATTTTCAAGCTGTAGAAAACTCTGTTGTTGTTATTATTATCATTGCTAAGGGATTCATAATTTCATGAAAAACAATTTGTAATAAAAATCCACAATTATATAGTAAATATATTAATAGGTAAAATAAACAAAGACTTTCGAACACTTGAACGGTGTTCTTCATCAGTGCTAACGTTGGCACTGATGAGGAACACTGTTCAAGTGTTCAAAAGTCTTTGTTTATTTTACAGAGTGATAAATTTACTGTATAATTGTGGATTTTTTTTTTATTATTATTATTATTATTATTATTATTGGAAAGAGAAACCCACAAGATTCCTGTGTATAACTTGTTTACTTGTAAATATTTACATATTACCTTAATCTCGAGTACTTTCAGGTCCTAACTGTGACCCTTTTTCAAGAGATGTGAAGGTAGTCAGGCTGGTTCAAGGCCCAGCAATCTTCTGGAACTTCTTCTCCCTGTGCTATCATTTATATGATGGCTATCCTGGTTTCCATTCTCTTGAGAGTTGTTAATTTCCTCCTGTCGGCCTGATATTCTGAGCTGATGGTCAGTGGGATTAACCCTTGTGGTAAGTGAGTGGTCACCATCGGTCTGTTGGGCAGGAGACCTGACCTCCAGGTCAGAAGGGTCGATCTTAGCGTCTTTTAATATTAATGGAAACCACGACAGCCATCATATGAATGACAGCACAGGAGAGAAGTTCCAGAATATTGCTGGGCCTTGAACCAGCCTGACTACCTTCACATCTCTTGAAAAAGGGTCACAGTTAGGACCTGAAAGTACTCGAGATTAAAATAATATGTAAATATTTACAAGCAAACAAGTTATTCACAGGAATCTTGTGGGTTTCTCTTTCCATCTTCAGAAGAAAACTGAAAGAAGTTTTTGTTCGATTATTATTAATTATTATTAATTATTATTATTATTATTATTATTATTATCTTGTGGGTTTCTCTTTCCATCTTCAGAAGAAAACTGAAAGAAGTTTTTGTTCGATGATGATGATGATTATTATTATTATATTAATTATTATTATTATTATTATTATTATTATTATTATTATTATTATTATTATTAAGCTAGAACTTGTACAGTCACTGACAACTACAGATTTTTGTATTAACAATCATTTAAAGATGTATCATATGCTACTACCAGAGTTAACTATAAGCATTCAGTCCTTTTTGAAGTCATAAGAAATTACCCATACAGCATCTTGTTAAAACCCATTGCCAATACAGGTGTAAACATATTTAAGGCTGCACTGCATTCCCTGTTTGTAAATTAAACTACATTTTAAGACAAGAAGCAATAAGTACCTTTCTGAATTGGCAGGACGGCTAGAATTCGGCTTATGGAGAGTAACATACTTAAAACATCTATACATCAGGTACACAAGGCCAACACTAAAAACAGTAAAGACATCAAAGAGTTTCGTTACAAAGTGTCCATCTGCAAGAAGAAAAACATACATCAGAACTCCCCCCAAAAAAACAAGATATGTATAATTTTCATATTAAGAGTAGTACTATACGTATTTATGTTTAATATGAGTAGTACTTTACGTATTTATGAGTCCTCAATTATTAGGAAATAACCATTAACTTTAAATTACTAAACAAATGACGTAACATAATATCTCAATATCTTGCAATATCATACCTGTTCTAACAATTCCTAATGCCACAAGGCACTGACAAAGATATAGCCTTTTGGAAAGAATTTCTTGAATGTTCTCCTGGCCTTCCACACTGAAGCCACCATCTGACATCATAAAATGTACACCTTGGCCACCAGTGTTCTTCAGGACAAAATTTCTAAAATTGGTTATATTTTCTGGAACATATACATCACCGTCGCCATCTAAACCACTTTTGCCTGTTAGAAGATTTAAAATATTTTCTGTGAAATTATGCACAATAAATATCCTGGCACAGAAATACACAAGACAACAACATAACCACTGCATATCATCAGTGTTGAAATTATCACTTCACTAAATAAAAATTTAGCAGAAAACATCACATGCACTTATTTAACACAAATGCACTTTGTTAAAGCCATTCTTTATTTCCCTTTCCCTAATGTTCACAACAGGAAATAAGAACCACGTAAAATTGAAACCTGAGCATAAATATATAATTACAGTTTAGTGATATTTTAATGCTTAACTCTCAGGGGAGATGTACAGTACATTTTTTGCATGAGAGTGACAGCAGACTATATAAATTCTAATGTATTAATGCATCTTATCAGTAATTCCTAAAAAAAGGACTAATTGACAAACTAACTATGACAGATGACCAAGAAATGTCAAATATAGTAAAGAAAAAACTTTAGTTTTGTAGTGGTGGCCTATTTATACTAAGCACAAATTTCAATGTACCATGATGAAATCTTTTCAACTCTGGTAAAATACTTCAAAGGTTGACATTTTCATACTGGCCAAAGGTCTAAAGGAAAAAATGCAGGAGGGTGTGACACACTGGAATATATACATCAGTACACGTATCACCCTCTGCACTATATTTTCCCTCTCAAGAAGTGATGTTGTAACCCAAATATTTAATTTTTGTGACATAAAATACATTGTCTTGGATTATGTCTTTCACTATCAATCCATTAACAATGGCAGCTCCCAGAATTTCAAAAGTAGTTGGCTGCACTGTCTGTCATTTACAGTACACCCCCCGTATTCGCGTTCTCATGATTCACGGACTCACGTATTCACGGATTTCTCTTTGGAAAGTATCTACCCATTATTCACAGAAAATTCGCCCATTCGCGGTATTTTTCACTGAGAAATATTCACTAAATACTGTATTTTCATCTCATTTTCATGACTAAATGCACTTTTTGTGATAAAACTATTAAAATACTCAGGTAATGCTCAAGTTACGATAATTCACCTTAGGATAATTCGATTTTGCAATGGGGTAAACAATTAATACCGATAAGACATTTTTTATAAAATATTTTTAAATTTCGTGCGGGCACAGGCAGCAGCATAAACTTTTCCTCCATCTCTTTACCCCATCTTCTAGTTCAAAAAGCAAAAGAGAATGATAAAAGTATTGTTAGTAACGTTATACTCTTGCGTAAATGCGTACAGCCATAAACAACCGAACAAGAAACTGTTCTTTTGCTCATAACTGAATCGGATAACAACAGCTGTTTACCTGGTATTTCAACCATCGTACGGTAATAAACAATTACCGTAGGTTATGGCACAAATGACGTTAAGTAGAATGGGACTGATATATTTTTACATTATACCATTATTCGGTATGGATAAAAGATAGTCAAGGAAATATACTGGTAAATTTAAGCTGCGAGTTGTAGCTGAAGCTGAGAAAACAATGTTCAAGCTGCTAATGACTATACTGTAAATTATCGTGCATTGGCAACATGGATGAAACTCGATCGTAATTAAAATGGGAGCGAAAGTATTTTAATCAAAGAACACATTACTGTTATTTTAACGCCGATAAACGATAAATAGGTAAAGCTCGTATTATAATGAAATCAAATGAAAATAGCAGCAAACGGAATCTTGAATTTTTTTTTACACAAAACAAACGCCCCCAAATGGCTATTGTCATCTACTAACGAAAATAATAGATATATATTAATTTCACAACCAGACATATTTTAGCTATATTTCGACTTAAAAACACTTCATATAACAAAAAATAACCTTGCCCCATATAAATAGTATCTAGAGATACATTTATGCTAACTAGAAGCAAGAAAAGCGCTCTGAACTGAATTAATACGGCAAAATAAACACCGCATAAACGATTTCCACAGCAAAACATTGATCACTATGACTGCAATTTATAATACAAAAGCAATATAAGAATATATACAATATTATTGGATACAGTGAATTAAGGCATAACACTTTAAAAGATCTATGGAAAAGATGCATATTCGTTATGTTGACAGTTGTATAATACGATATGTGAATATAGAGTACAGTATCATGTAGGCTACGCTCCCGTATATGTATACAGTATACCATAGTGAAGGCTAAGCTAATTCTTGTTTGTTATTCAATTTCTCTTTGCATTGAATTATCATAAGTCACTTTGCATGAACTCCAGAATTAGCTGATATTAATAATTACTATACCGTGTATGTATAGAATATACTTTATAGTGTAGGCTAGGCTACCATATGTATACATGGTACCAAATACCCTAGTGTAGGCTAGGCTATGTTCAACTTACGGTTTGGTATTTCTTACGTTTTTTCCAGCAAACAATGGTTTTTTTTGGAACCTAACCCCATCGTAAGTAGGATAATACCTGTATAAGTATTTTTAGTTTGTTTTTTGTCTGTTTGAACTATCAAAATAGGCAGTTCTAGAAGGGTTCCAAGTATTCGCAAGTTTTAGTTATGGGGTTTTAGTGCATCCCCTGAAATACAGGGGGTTTACTGTAATGTGTTTGCACCTCTTGCATCTAGCTCTTCTCTTTACAGGTTCATGCTTCCTCCTTCCTCATTACTTGCAATTCAGGGTTTTCATGTTTAATAAGATCATAGGCAAGACATTTTTCCATTAACCCTATAATCATAATCTTTAGGGGCCCTTCTCCCTTCCCCTCATTATTTCAGATACATGCTGGTACTGAAGAATGATGCATACCCTTCTGGGACATTTAGCTCTGACTTGAGCATGTGCAGTATGACATTTTTTTTCTATCCAGATATGCCTAGCTAGTATTGCCAGGTTTGTTTCATATGAGTTATGATTATTTACTAGAAGTTTTGATAAAAAAAATTGTTTTATTGTAAAAGCGCCACACCTCTAGTTCAGAAATAAAACAAATTAATTTCCGCTTCAATTTCAGACTTTATATTTTCACTTTAAGCATAATGTACATATATATTCTGGTTTGTGACTTTCTTGATTATTTGTGTGATGACATGGTAAATGTGACTGTTAATCAAATTAGTAGTCTGTTTTCTGATTTGTGACTTTCTTGGTTATCATTTGTGGGTTACATGGTAAATATGATTGGTAACCAAATTATTAGTAGTCTGTTTTCTAAGTTAAATTATCATTATCTTTATTATTTGAGGTACTGTGTGATCTACCAGATTTGCATTTGAGCTACATATATCATCTCGACTTCATTTTCCTCCCAGTTTGGCATGGTTGAGGCTGGATTGAGAATTTTAAAGTTATGATCACTTTTCTTTTAGGCTGGGTTCTTCCTTCTTTTTTAGATATGAACTTTGTGGTTGTTCTTATGACTGGGGGTGTGGTGTGATCTCATCATTCATTTTCTTTTAATTTTTATAAACTCTTGGTTTCAAATGTAGGTCTGGCTTATCAGCATTAGTTTTTTGTGGTTACCTGATCAACCATTTTCCCATAAAAAAGAAAATCGTGATTAGATTAGATAATGATGATAGCAATAAAACAGATTAAAAGAAGAATGAATAAGACATTTCAAAATAACAAATCACAGCTGAGAAGATTCTTTCACTGTGTATACACTTCATAGACACATGAAACAACTAGAAAGACAGTTACTACCACCCAATGGACCATAGGAACACGTGTAAACAATCACTATGAGCTAATATGCTTCTTCCATCTTATTAGCTAGCCTGCTTCTTCTGTATAAAAGGCATAAGAATATACATATATCTGGGGACATTCAAACTGCACAAATGGTCTCTACAATTGACAGGCTTGTTATGAAACAAATCAAATATTACCACAAGCCATGAGATGCAGTGAACAATTAAAAGTATTCTCAAGCAAGAAGCAAAGAAATTTACCTAATTGTTTGATAATCTTACAACAATACTGTTGCAAAAACAGCTACAGCAGAATCCATCATGCTAACATTCCATTTTAATGAACAGGCAAAAGATCATAAAATTAAATTAATAGCAAAAGATATTATACACAAAGTATCTTTGACTTGGCTTCAAACTCTACATGACCTGAAACTGCTATCTGACATTTTAGGCCCATCTAATCTAGTCTTTCTTACAAACAATTTCTTATTAAGTTATAACTACTATCAGCAATATTATACCTTAGTTATACGGTTGCTTAAACAGATATCGAGTACTGTATCTCATCACTTCATATTTTTCTTTGGTAAAAGTTGTTATAAAAAATGCAAATGAAGGTAAAAGGAAACTTCTAACAAAAATACATTAAAACATATGCTCACCATAAAATGGTTCGAAGAATTCAGCTGGTGCTGCAAAAAAATCATGAAGTTTAAAATCATTTTCCTTGAGGGTGAAACCAAACCCTTTGCAATCACAGAAACCTTGTGAATCAGTCTTTCTTCTCCAAAGTGCATATTCTGAAAACCCACCAGGAGCAGCACATACATCAGCAAAATAAAGCAAGTCATGTTGTCCAACAAGTAACTCCTGAAAACAAAACCAGTATAGTAAATATAATGTTACATAAATTTTGATGTTACTACAATTTCAATGTATTATTAAATATACCCTGTGATTCAAATGGGATATATTAGCCAAAGAAAAGTGGACCATTACACATTAATATAAAACTGGCAAGGATAACAACAGCTCAACATGCTACTATTACAATGACCCTCTACAATACTGAGAAGAAAGGTCACAAGATGACCCATGCCACACTAGATATGAAGGATAGATGTGGGATCACCGAAGACAACAGTGTTCCATGGTTCAAGTGTAACATGGAAAATCTGACTGAAAGGGATATGCCCTTTTTTAAGGTTCAATCTAGAAAGAGAGATCTCAAAGGACATTGAAAACTGGCATCTACATCTTGTGTTGAAAACAGAACACAAGTAAAGCTCAACCTTCAACCTCATATGTAAGGCGATCACATGGGAAACTTAGATTGCCACTTATTTAGTTTGCCACAGTAAAACAGATTGAACTCAAGATTCTATAATGAGATATCATAACAGAGAGAGAGAGAGAGAGAGAGAGAGAGAGAGAGAGAGAGAGAGAGAGAGAGAGAGAGAGAGAGTGTGTGTGTGTGTGTGTGTGTGTGTGTGTGTGTGTGTGTGTGAGAGAGAGAGAGAGAGAAACTGAATTGAAGAAAGATCTGATAATCTCACCTACAGTAAAAGTGTTTTCAAAGAACTTGATTAAGCACACAAATTAAAGGAACAGAATGACTCAAATGTACATCACTACCAATGAAAGAATGTAATTAAAAGAATGTAATTAGATTGAGAACTGACATTCATCATAACCAATACTAAGCTGCTCAAAGGGCCTCTGCAAAATTCTTCACTCATGTCTTTCCTGAGTTTTCATTTCCACAAACACCCCGCCTCACATCTCATAATTTTCATCTAATTATGTCTGATTTTCCCAATACTTCTGGTGACCACAGGAGCCCAGGTGACACAAACAAAACAAAAATCTACATTATAATATTGCAATTTCTCAGTAACCTACTACACCAGCATTAAACAAATGTTCTACCTTGGAATCATTTAAAATAAATTCTGCAAAAGATATTGTCAGAGAAAAACATCAAAGACAGAGCAATAAAGTTAAAAAAAATTAGAGCTTACCCCAGATTCATTTTTTGGATTTGTAAACATAAAGTCAAATATAGCATCCAAATTGGCCATTTTAAGAGCTGCTCGGTTTTGAAAGAATAGTTTTCCAAGGGTTTCAAAAGGGTTACTCCGCGATCTTGCTCTCTGAAGTTCTTTGCCATCAAGATTATCAAATATACTCTGTAAAAGAAATAAATTAATCAAATCCTTTGCTAACATAATGCTGTGTCCCTAACAATTACGAGTTTTAAAGGCTAGACATAAAATTGGTCATATTAATAAACAATACTGAAATCAATCACTTAATTAGCACTTCATCTGTACATGACTGCCAGTGCATAATCAGTAGTGATATCAATCACTTAACTATCACTTCATCTATACATGACTACCAGTACAAAAAATTTCTTTTCATAAATCTGAAAAATCATCACCACCTCTAGGGCTGTGCAACACAAATGGCTGTTGGGATATTCAACCATTAAAATCTCCACTACTTTCACTTGTTCAGATCTCCAGTCTCCCATCTCACTGTTCTCATCCTAGTAGTTCTGGATTTTCCAACTCTTCTGATCCACACAGGAACCCGGCATACATTACCATGTACCATTCTCTATGGGGCTGTGCCAAGAATATGTCCAAGCCATCTCCATCACCCTTTCATTATCATCTAATCTACATATGGAATTCCTATAATTTGGAATTTCTGTAAGTTCCAAAAATTTTCACTTCATCCTGTGATCTGACACTTAATATTCTTTTGGAGAGTTTTATATTCTCATATCAAAAAATCCTTTTAGACATGGTTTCATTGCCATACCATGATTCAGTCTTTCCAGTTCCTCAAAGTACAAGGAGAACTGTTTTAGGCTAGCCATGCATTGCATCTTAATACAAATTTGATTTGTGCAATTCCTAATTTTTCTACACCTAAATTGGTTTTCTTAAGTGAACTATCAACTTCTTTCTCTGAAATATTACTGATGAACAAACAGTACTGATTATTTTCATCGCAAACCACATCAGTACCCCTTTTTATACTTTTTTAACTGACTTCTATTCTCAATTATCATGCTTTGTTTTCTCATTCCACATTCTGCAAGTCTGGTTATTTGCCTTGTTTATTTCATTTTTCATCAAAGACTGGTGCTTTCCATCTCCTAAGTTTCTTGATTATTGATTCCACTTCAAAATTCATGAATTCATTCATCAGTGCATTCAGAACCTCTTTAACCTCTAAGATATTAGACATAATATTCCATCCTATCTCTTGTTCATTACCTCAAAAAAAATTGTTCTACCCAGCCTTGTCTTCCTTCTTCATTTGGTGCTATTCTTGACCCATCCCTCCTTCTCACATGCCTTTTCCTCTTCTTTTCCCTATCACCCATAGATATTTCACTGATAATTCTGTGGCATACTCTAAAACGAAGGTAAGCTGCTTAATATATGGCTTTGTCAGTATCCTCCTCCTATTTTTCCTGAAATTCTCTCTTACCTTTTCCTGCAATTCAATTAACTTCATTAGTTAGACTTGAGTACTTAAGATGTTCTACTTAGCATTTTTTGTCTCCTCCCTCAAATTTTTCTCCAAGTACCTTTTGGTTTTGTCTATTTTTTATGGTATCCCAGATCTCATCTGAACTCCAAGGTTTCCTGTCTTCTTACCCCATATCTTTGCACTTCTTTTCCAGCAGATACATTCTTAATGTTAATCCAGTCCTCACAGACTGTCTGCTCCTCATTAGAAATAATTTCTAGAACTGCAAACCTATTTCAGCATTCAATTGCAAAAACATCTTGATATTTGTATTGAGAAAGCCTTATTATATTAAACTTACAAACTCCATCAACTTTTTGGTTGAGTGCTCTCAATTTCAGCTTTAGTGTGGCAATGGCAAATTGGCAATCACTGATGGTAGTGATTAGTAGCTGATCCTCTAAACTTCTGAACATGGCTTATGGTGCTTTTCTCTCAATTAATGGCTAAGTGATCATGGAGCTTTTCTCTTATTTAATGGCTAATGGCTAAGTGGTCTATGGGATCATGGTGCTTTTCACTCAACTAACGGACTAAGTGGTCTATGGGGTTTCTATGACTGCCATCTGGAGATGTCAAGTTTGTTTGTGCAAGTCCTTGTGTTAGAAAAAAGTACCTCCAATTACAACATTATAAGCACAAAAAACCTAATAAATTATACACAATTTCTGTTTGAAGTCTCAGGCAGGTATTCCTTGCCCATTTCATCTTCCATATCTTCAATATTCCTACTAACTTTAGCAGTCTTACTACAAAATTTCTTCTATCTCTCTCTGGCATCTCATCATTAAAATTCCAGATATGTAAAATAAACAAGTCTTTTATGTCTTTGAAAAGTTTATTTGTTGGTGCATAGCATGCTATAATACTCACATTGCACTGTTTTGATTTTCTTGCAAGCAGTAATAAACTGCTCAGTCAGTCAGTACATTTTTTGCATTTGGTGAATGATCAAGCCTACTCTTCTCTACCCCCTCCCAATATATCTTTTCCCATTTCCTGGCACCAGGATTCACAAACAGCAAAGATGTCTAGTACATAACCTCTTGTATTCATTTTCTTCCTGTCATTCTTTCGTATTTAATTCAGGTTCTTATAACTAAATCTCCTACTTTCCATTCATCCTTAGCATTTATAACTTAAAAGATTCCTAACTTTCCCACATGCATGGTACTGGGGGCCCACCGAGTTCTGTATATCAACTAATATGGCATAAAGCATGGAGGATTCATTAGCCAGTTCCTTGCAGTGAGCAGTTCCTAACTGACTATGCCCAACGACCCTTGCTGCTGCCTACCATATTTAACAAATGTCTTCCACAGGGCATCCAGAGTTGAAATCACTGACAGAGAGCACGTAAGCCTTGACCCCACCTACTGTCCCACTAGAAATGATTTTTGGCATTCATCTTGAGCAAGGGCACAATTTTCAAATGTGGATCTAGCCATTTCCTAAAGAGAGGTAAGCTTACAATGCAGCAGAGCCAAAGCCAGATATTGCCTTCTGAGCGAGCTGGACCTGGCACTAGGTAAGGCTCAAGGACATAACTCACTGAAGGTACTTACTTAACATTCCTTAGTTAAGCCAACATATGCCAATTACCCTACTTACCCAAGTTATCCCACCATATACTAGCTAACCCATTCAAAAAATAGATGACAGAAAAAATAAGTTCAAAATGTTTATACATTACCTTTGCTTTAAGAATTCCTTCTAAAACTCTGGGCTCACAAAAATTATCCTCTCCTTCTATATCAATCTTTTTCTCGCCCTCCTGTGACCAAGAATGGAGTGTGTCCAAGTCTGGAATGGGTTCCGTACACTGTGGTAACCATGTTACCTCTTCTTCTACAGCTATGAGCTGGAATATTCATAATAATCACAATGAGGAACAACATATTCAGTGATAACAGTAACACTTCACAATAACAAGACACAAAGGTAACTCATCATAACGCAATAAATATGATCTATTGTTTTATTCCAATGATGAACGAAGATGATCATGGCAACTTTCATGCAAGGATAAGCATCTCATGCAGCAGTGCTAATTTCAAGTAAAAAATGACCAGCATATTCAATTATTATACATTTTGTCCAAAAGTAAGTTTTGCCACTTTTCATGAGACCATGCTATTTCTTATTGGAATTTTAAATCTAAAGAAATCTACAACAATCAGACCACAGAGTACCCCATCATTACAATCTACAATAAATATACTGTTTACAAATTCATTACTAAATCAAAACAGTAGTTTCTTGACACTGAAATAATTAATCTATGGTTTATGAATCATGTTTGTATTACCCAGCTAATTTTTATAATTTCTTATACTTAAAAAGATGAAAATAAAACATTATCAGTGCAAAATGAAATTAAACATCAGAACACAAAGACAGCACTACAATATTAGAACAGAAAAATAACAAAATGATCATAGATTGCCCTTCCATAGGTAATTTTGACAAAAAATTCTAATAATCAGAATGCTTACCTCTTGAGAAGCATCCCACTTCAGATTATCACAGGCTTCTAAACCTTCCAGTCGTAAACCCAAACCTCGTCTTCCTCTCTGTTTGCTTGCTTCAATGGGAGCTATTAAACCTTGGCCGTACTTTCCAAGACCTTTCCCTTCCTTATACCCCATACTTTTCTGTAAACAAAAATAAAAGTAGTCATTTTTGCAATGTGACAAAGGAATGACAGCAAGATTAGCATTTCTTAAGACTGCTTTGAAGAGATTTTCCTTAGATACAGTTTATAACATGTATCCAATAAAACATACACATTACAAGCTACAAAATGCAATACCTTGTCCTGGTGAATGATACAGCTATTACAAATATAGTAAACAAAAAACTACATTCACTTCAAGTAGAAATTCATGGTTATGTGGCTTTTAAATACTCAATTTCATACATCACACTTCAAATGAACTGGAGTTGAAAAAATTTTTTTATTACAATTTATTATCCATAAAAAGTGTATATTCTAATGGAACATAAAAAGTGTATATTCTAATGGAACATGACATAAGGCCATTAACTTGGTTTTCTCCTACAGAACAGAGCTTTATACATGTGATGGGTTACAAGCCCAAAATAAAAATGGACTCTACTGTTGCATAAATGCAAACCTCTTATTCTAATGCATGTACCTATGCTTCAACATTAATTAACTCAGTGATCTGGTCAAACTGATAACCAATAGTAAACTCTCTAGAAGCAAAATAAATATGAGCAGAGTCTACAAAACACATTAAGTACGAGCAGAGTCTACAAAACACAGAGTAATATTGGACTGAGTTTCTCAGGTGCACCATTTGACCCATATCTATATTTATCTAAAATGTCATAATATTCTAGCATGTAGAAATGAAAGCTCCTAGCATATCAATTTCAAGGGCAAGGAAACAGGTTTGATTTTTATGGAATATAATTTGCACACAATTCCTACTGAGGAGTGCAATCCTATGAGACGCTAAGATTTTCAGCATTGGTCTATTAACTGCTGACAGTAGGTGTTCCCAGCAAACAGCCACTGTCTACTTTAGCAGTGAACACTGATCAACAAAAAATTGGAAAACTACCTCAAAATCTTTGAAACCCTTCTCTGACACCAAGTAAATGCCACACCAATTTCTGGATCCTCCCATGCAATTACATATTAAAATCTATATTGTAATAACAAAGAAAAATAAGTGATGACAAATTTAGTACAAATACAGACCCAATACAAAATAATAAAAAATTAAGGTGTTTTAACTGGTTTTGAATCACATCGCCTTGACGTGCAATAACAACACACTATTCTCATATCAGCACCATAAAATTATTTGCTATACAAAATTTGAGTGACTACACATTACCTATTATATATATAAATTATACTATTTTAGCAGTGGATGAAATTTTCAATCATACTGTTCAAATACACCGCAGGGTCAAAATAATGGAAAAGCTGAAAACTTTTTTTACAAGGATGCATGATATATACATCTTATACAAGAGTCCTGACCTGCTTCAAAAACATATATAACAGTCACATGGGTGACCTTTGGAAAAGACATTTGATGACCTGGCAGGGCACTTCCACTGTGGAGGCGGTGGTGCCGGTGGCGAGGAATGTCTGATGTATGCGTTTGGGATCGGACGAATGTATTTGTGCTGACATTAGAAGTTTGCTCAGTTAGATACAGAGAGAGCCATGTGTTTTAAGCACATGGGAGAAACGTGACAGATTGATGGAAGCCTTGTGACATCTGTGGGTGCAGAAGGCGGGGTTACTTAAACATTGTCCTGGAAGGACAAATATTTGGAAGTGGTGTTATTACTCTTACAGACTATATGACTAGTATTGTGGTCATCACAACCTTATTGCTTTGCTTGATGACAAAGGGGTTATTCACTAGAATTGCTTGGCATAATAAAATATCTATGCTGGTTTATGAAACAGTATTCCCTCTGGTAACATGTTCCTTTGATAGGGAGTGTGAGTCACTCCATTTCATGACCATAGTTTTTGCAGAGTTACTTTCGTTAAATTTGTCAATAAAGTCTAGTTTTCTATATCAGTGTCTCATTCTAGTAGGACTTCGTGTGAAGGTAGGTTTAGAGAGAATCTTCTGACGAAAAGAGAAGGAATCTGCTGACCCAGATAAGGCCACTGCTACCAGAAACATCTCAAGAAAGGTGAGATGCTGAATTCTGTTCTTAAAACAGATACTTCAATAGACAGCCGGCTCTCGAACCCGGGCTGGATTACACATATTAGCCTGCTAATCAAAGTACTAGCACCAGAGGAGGGTAGTAATGCCAATGAAGTATACCTTAGTTTAACCAGACCACTGAACTGTTTAACAGCTCTCCTAGGGCTGGCCTGAAGGATTAGATTTATTTTACGTGGCTAAGAACCAATTGGTTACCTACCAATGGGACCTACAGCTTATGTGCCGAATCCGAACCACCTTATAACGAGAAATGAATTTCTATCACCAGAAATAAATTCCTCTAATTCTTCATTGGCCGGTCGGAGAATCGAACGTAGGCCCAGCAGAGTGCTAGCCAAGAACAATACCAACCCGTCCAAAGAGTAATGCCAATAAATTTGCATGTACCTATCAATATGGTTACTGTTCACCAGTGACTTTAAGGGGCTGGTGCCACTTGTATTCATCTGACTACTTGTCACAGAAATCTTCATTACATTAACCAAACTATGATTAAGTTCAACATCATATTACACCAAAGACATTAGGTAATTGCATTGTAACACCTATCAATTCAAAATACTGGAAAAGGAGATGAATATGACAATTAGTAATACTGAACATTAACAAACATAACATAGTACCATTAAATACTTTTAATTGGTGAACTATAGCAGAATCATGGGCACCATGCATGAATAGGTTATCAAAACCTTAAATATTAGACACTGCTCTTCTATGCCATCCACAGACACATGAAGGAGTTAGCTATCAAACAACTGCAAAGTTTAAAAACAGATTATAAACTTATTTTGATGCCATTCATTCCAAAGGGATTTAATATTAAATTTTCATGATAATTTGTAATTTTCATACAGAAGCAAATCAGAGCCTTTTATATAGTGTATATTCTTATTGCAGGATGAAAACAATCTCTGAAGCTCAGTAACTTAATAGTTTATTGTGGCAGAGGGGTGAGTGGCAGGCCACTCTCACTTACATGTCAGACACCCAGAACTTTTCCTTCAGCATCTGGGACCATGCAGGGATGGTTAAGGCGCGATTAAAAGAAAAAGCTCTAGTTTGAATGTCTAGGAAAAATAAGAATCCTTAAAATTTGTTGTCTGTCCCTACAAGAACACAAATCATTACCTTTTATGCAGGAAACTTACTCATCAGTTGGGAAGATCATCTATTAAAACTGACTAGCATTGTTCCACCTCCACCCAGACATATTATTTTCCTTGTCATTAGGCTAGTTATAAGCAGGGGATAAAAATTACTCATGTAATCACCTATACAGCTTGGCATAAGGATGCAGAGATTGATAAGCACCTGAACCAGCACTAGTTTGTGCCTGGAAAACTCCCTCTAGAAAAATTCAAAATATTCAATCCTTCCCTATATGGAGAAGAGGTCGGTAAGTAGTGCTGCTGTTTACCATGGAGGACCCTTATAAAATGATGAGTCCAAAAGTTATGGCTTTTACCCTCACTCCCCATTCCACCCATCTGGTTAAAAGGGGAGCCGAGAGACTGCACTTTCTGAGACAAAAGCTCTCATGATAGGATGCTTAGTTGTATAACATTTGCACTGTGGCCCATTCCAGCATGTATGCAGCCTGACTGCTGCCTCTCAAGAGAGTGAGAGAAAGGAAAATGGGAGAAAGAGAAGCCAGTCACTCACCCATTTGACCACAGCCTTAAATTACCCTTGTATCTTAAACAAGATGCAATTCTATACGTGGAGCATAGATAGATACACAACCTGTTGAGCAGGCACCACCAGTCCTAAAGTGTTGTTCAACATGTGTTCAACATCTCTTAGGTGGAGTGAGGCAAAGGTGGTCCACTTAGAAGTTCCTCCAAAATGCCTAGGATCGGACAACATCCCTGACTTTGAAAGCTCTCCGCAAGTGGACAGTCATCCCCGTTGCCAGACAACCCATACCCCTGCTTGTTTCATGAAGTCAGATATTTCTCAGGCACCTCCTTGTGTCTGCCTGTACTAGCAAATAGTTATATTGTTTATTCAGTTATCTCCTTGAAGAAAATCCATCCCGAATCCTCCAATCAGACCATAATGTCAGTCAAATGCAGAATGCAGCAAGACATCTTCACACACTGGCACCCTGGAAAAAGTGCTGGGTTCCTGACAGGTGAGCAGGCAGCAATCACTTGCCTACCTCCAATTTATCACCTTGCTACCACGCTTCAATGATCATTTCCACCTTGTACTGATAATACTCAAGTGAATATATCACGGTCTGCATGTTGTACAGAAACACAAATTACTAAAATTGTAAATACTAATGTGTATCATGTAAAATCAAACATTCACTTACCATCATTTTATGGACATTGCTATTAAACAAAGAATTATTTATGACATCAGGTTTGGTAGGCTGTTCTGAAGAAAACTTTGGACGCCAATCATCTGCATCCACGTCATCATTTTCTGACTCATGTCGCCTCTTTTTACGGGGTTGTTCAAAAGCTTGTTGTTCCTCATCAGATGTTTCATCTGAAAGAGCAATTTCTCATTGCATCTATGATAAAACATAGATAAAAGTCAGAAAACAACTACACCAAACACTATGTTACATACAGCTGATTTTATATTCTGAAGATTTTTTGTTCAAGAACCAAAGTATTCTGTGATTTTTGGAAATAACCACAAGTAAATGTCAATTACAAAAGCCACACAAATAATCAAATACAATTAAATACAGTCTCCAACCTACTGAAAAGCATACATGTTACAAACATTCAGATACAAACAGACAGGGTCGCAAGTTAAAACTGTTCAGAGTGCTTCCCTTTGCCACACATAAGCTCAAATTTTGCTCTGCGTGCCTATTTTGCCTATCACATATACTCTTGCACCATGTGACTGTCCAAAACCTAATTTTTAACCTACACCTGAGAGAGAGAGAGAGAGAGAGAGAGAGAGAGAGAGAGAGAGAGAGAGAGAGAGAGAGAGAGAGAGAGAGAGAGAGAGAGACTCTTCACCTCTGTCAGGTTGTTAAATGACAGCTATCCATTTGCAAATCAAATAATACAGCTATACTGAGAATAATTTTAATAAACTTGCTTTACTTACTATGTGCCATTATACTGTACTTCATATAATAGTTATATTATCATCATATAATTTATGAACATAGCGATCATGCGCCATTTGCATTCTAGTGATGTTCACATTCTTAAAATCATCAGCCTATTGCATTTTACATACATCATCACTGCCATTCATTGCTAAATGAAACGTACTTTGGAAATCATTTTTTCGTAAATTGTAAAAGCTGGGTTTAAAAAATGCAACTTACTTCATTTATAAATTAAGTAAATTAAATTAAGTAAAGGTGTGATTTCATCAGTTTCAGATATTGCATTTGCCTCTTCCAAAACTTTTGTTAACTGCACTTTATTCGTTTCTTCAGCCATAGCTACAACCTTAAATTTAGTGGCACACTTTCTTAGCAGTTTCTTCTCTATTGTGTGAAGGAAAAATACAACTCTTATTTTATTTTTATTGCTGGAAATCACCCTTGCAAAGTAGCAAGTTTTTAACTTGCAAAGTAGTAAGTTTTTAACAAGTCGACAACTTACCTTGGTATGACTGACTGAATCCCCCATAACTACTTTGAAACCCATCACTTCTGGGTGATCGCTGATAGGAATTTCTGCTGTCACTATTGGCATCTCGCTGCCTGTCCAACATATCATCCTCTTCTGAAGAATCATCTGATAAAAAATTATTTATTAACATTATTGTAATCTATATTAAAGTTGAAATTTTGTATAATAAAAATACAGAGTACCTTAACACATCACAGCTACCTATAAAACTACATTGATGTTGGTTGAAACAGGAACATTATCATCAAATCTGTTTTACAGCTAATTTTGTTTTGTACTCTAGAAACAAAAACTTATTTCTATGGGACATTCATGTAATCACGTACCATAATTTCTGTACAGATGAATGCAAAAATTGTACATGCACATCACCTACAATCCTTCCTGAGATGACAACCAAATGAAAAAGTTTGTGATGATGATAAGCATAGTCCTAAATATGGTTTTAACTATTCTTAAACACCTTGTCACTGGCCCCCTGAATCTTGTTAGATAATCCCATTTTCAAGCTCATCTGGGCAATGGAATCATATACAATGAGGGTTTTGTCTAAAATCCTAGTTTCCACACACAAAAAAAGTGCATGATGCACAGTACTAAATACAAAACCTCTCTAGAAGTTAACAGTAAATATTTCCAAGACAGTGATATGAAGATGAAGGTTGCTCTCTCTCCATACACTTGATGCTGAGAGATCTTCTTGGTGTGCACCCTACACCTTCTTTGACACATCCAAGAACAAAAGCATCTCAGAAGGCAAGGAAGTCAAAGAACTACCACCTCTTGGCTCAAGGACATGATGTGAGAAGGGTTGCTTGAGGCCAACCAATGACGTGAGCATTGGCAGAGGTGCCCATGAGGCACAAGGTTCTCCAAGGATGCTGAGCCGGTTGTTCTTGTCACAACAGGAACACCCCTATCACCTCTTTGAGCTTGGTGATGCAAGTCTGATAGAAAAACTCTTGCTGCTGCCTGGTCATCAGCAAACCCAGGTAATTTCAAACTGTTTGGGTGAGAGGTCCAATTTTTCCCATTTTTTCACAATCCACACATCACAACCAAGTTGGGTGGTGGTCTCTGTTCTGGAGCAACTGTACCTCTGAAGACATCAGAGCTAGCAAGTCCTCAAGATAACACAAAAGACATATTGACTGACACTGGGCCCAAGTTGATGCCCCGGTGAATACTCATCTGAATACCTGAGAAGCTGTTGCCAGCCTGGAGCACAGAGATTTGAACTGGTACACAGTCACTTTACAGAAAAAGCAGAGATATTTTCCTGGAAGAGTGATGGAGGGGTATCAAAAATACACATCCTTCAGATCTACCAACAGCATGAAACTGCTCTCTCTGATGGAATCCAACACAATAAAACTTGTTTCCATTTTGAAACCTCAGCTGACTTTCCTTCCAGGAAAAGTCTACTTTAAAAAGCCGGAGACAGGTTATCAACGATTCCTAGCGCAATCTTTTCCAGCACCACTCAGAGGTTGGGAGATATCAAGAGTGTAGGACAAAAAGGAGATTGGTTACAGCAACGGGAGGGTGGTGTGCTTGAATCTCTGCAATCTGCCATATCACTCATGTCTTGAAAGGTATCCCCCTTCTCGTCGTAGCTGGAAAAGGGCGTAGCATTTCCCTTCCTCCTTCCCCTTATCTCCCCTTAGAGCCAAAGCTAGATAGAGTGCTGAAGTTACTTCATCCCCTTTTATGAAGAAAATCCCAAGGGCCCTATCGTAGTTTCAAGGTCTAAGGCCTCTTGATACTGAACTCAGAAGGCATGTCCACCACCAAAGGCTTGGTTACAGTCCCTTCTTGTCAGTCCCTCTCCAGGGGGGAGAGACTGAAGTCAGCCTAAAGAGTGGTAGTCCTTGCATCCTCTAGCAAGTAGAACCCCCCTAGTTATCACCCAAAAAGCGCACAAGGCTATACCCTTACCGTTCGGACCATTTTGAGCCACCCCTGCAACATGGCCCAATTGCATGATTGTGGCCATTTTCCATGCAGAGCACTGGCAGAGAAAGCAGTTTGCTCAATCTGCTGGACAACAGGAAACCTTCTGAAATGCAGTTCAGACCATTAACCTGACCCAAGGTACCACAAGCAAGCAGACACCAGTGCAAACCCTAGAGTACACTTTATCGATGAGATGGGTTCAAAAAAGGAGCAATAGTTCCTTGCAGAGATCATTAAGCTCAAGAATTAGTCCAATGATCTCTAGAAACAGCAATTCTAACTTAGCCTGAACAGGTCATGAAGGAGAAAGACCCTCAGCCTCTGGACCATGAACACAAATGATCACAACTGGCAGTGCCAATCAATGACCCATGAGCTAAGGCTGACTCATGAATGGAGTAAGCACACTTTTGACTGTGGTCCAATTTCCCATAGACTTTGTTAGGATCAGCCCAAGCTGAACTGGAAAAGTCTACAGATGAACATTCACACACATCTCAGTAGATTTTGCAGTTCCAACATGTCACACATGAACCTTCCAACACCATGTACACCATCCACAGATCATGCAACACCTACCAAGAAGTTGATAAGACTCTTCTTTGCACACCTGAGCTGAAATGTGAATAGCAGATGACTGCAGGCAGTCCTCGTGTCTCAGAAGATTGGTTCATGAACACCATAAAAGAACCCAATGTCAACTCTACATATGGCAGACATTCCACCTGCAGGTGAGTTAAAACCACAAAAATTGCCGCCAACCTTCAAAGAACTTCCCTGTGAGAAGGCGTCCAGGATGACTTCTCATCCTAAAAAAAAGGATGAAGGAAGAGGACATGGCAAAAGAGGAAAAAGGGCTTGAAAAGAAGGATAGGACTGCACATTTCTTCAACTTCACTCAATGAATGAGTCCTACAGTACTCTCCTCAGCTAGCCTACATCAAAAGACACTGAAGCAGGCAGCAGTATTAGAGGAGTAAGGTCTGTGGTTAATCCCACAGGAAAGACAACTGCTGAAGGTGGCTCAACAGTGCTAAGCTCATAAACAAATATAGCAGAGAAAGCAATGTCACATCATCTGCAAGTACACCAGCAAAGCCACCAATGAACTAAAGTTAGGTGATGGCAAACCTCGAGCACATGCACAAGGGTAGACATTGTTGGGTAACACATGATGGCTGCCTAACTTAACAGGGACTGTGTCAGAGATGAACTCACAAAATGGGCAGGGAGTTTGGGAGGAAGGAGCTGAAAAGATTTGGCAGTCAAAGGTGGAGTATACTTCACACACACACTGCAAATTTCTCTAGCCTTCCTCCATTTCTGCCAAAACTTTTCCACTGTGAAGACCAGCTAGTGCACTCACAGAAAAACATTAAGACAAAGAACACAGGGTGATAACACAAACAACCTTACATCCTTCACACCTTATTTTGTTTGCTTTTATATTCAACAAAAAATAGATGCCACACATACAATAAAAAAGATGAAAGAAGCTTCAACACAACAGTGAGGAATAGCATAGCAAGATGTCTTCATTTGACCAAGACCAGAGAAAAGTACTGGCTTAGTTGGTGAGTGGGGCAATCCCCTGAAGTCACCTGCTAACCAACAATTACCCCCTGCCTTACCAAGCGTCAACAATATTTTCAAGCTAACACTGAGGATTCTTCCCACAAAAGAGGCCATGGTTTATTATGTAAGAACAAATCTACTGTACTCCAAACTCAGGCTGGCTAGCCTACACACAACCAGTCACTTAACTTTCACCAACTTTAGTACCTAACCTAATTTGCCATCAAAAAAATGTATCACGTTACTGTTTTTATATTATTAAAAAATAACCACTACACTCACTTTCAGCTTTAGCCTAGGCTACCTAACAACAGCAAACTTACAAAGATTTAATAGCATACGTTTCCAATTTTCACTACTCATACCTTCACACAAACCACAAAATGTCAATAGGCTATTTAACATTCAACTTGTGCATAAGATAATGCAGAGAGATTTTATTGTCAGACAGACAACACACATTTCAGCACCTGGTAAAGAACAACTTGTCAACATCTATGCCATCTAGTCTAGGCACACCTTCAGCATAAGCGTAGCTAAACGGACAGGCTTTACAATAAGTAGCCTTGCCTATCTAGAGGATTTAAAAAAATTTCTATTTAGGCCTAGAATATTAATAACCGGGTAGTTTTACTTCAAGCCATTACTGAATTTTTTACTTGAAAATATCACATTCCTGTGTGTTTTGAACGTTTTTGACGTTTGTTTTGTTAGCAAATGACCTAATCAACCATGCCTAACCTAACCTAACCTAACCTAGTGTACAAGGTCCAACCCCCGTGCATTATAGACTATTAACTTGGTTTGAAAAGATTCCATAAACTTAAGAGGTAAAATTATACAACAGCTCGGCACAGACTATTACCTTGGAAATTTATTTTTCTTATACTGTACTTTTAGTGTTCCTGATGAAGGAGGTGGTGTTGTTTATTGTCAGTCAATTACCATTACCCTTTCAGGACCCTTTGGGAACATGGGATTTTGGGTGGGGGAAATCGCTGGGAGAAAGACTGGACGGTCATGCTGTTAGGGAATGGGACGGTTCTGCGCATGTGCAAGTCATTGGGGAGCCTTATGTTCAAGAAGGGATTGGCTAAGGAAAGCTATTATAAAAGGAACTATACTAACCTAACGTACTCTAACCTAACCTAACCTAACTTAATAGGCTGTGTTACTTAACCAAAGTTCTCTTATAACACTGCGTATGCAGGATAGCATTCCAGGATGGCCAGCATACACTAACATATCAGTCCTAAGGTTAATACAGTCAACCGCCAAAAAATAACGGTACATTCTTTATGCACAACTAAAATACAGATAATGTTCATTTCCGGTCCGAACATCCTTACTCTTTTGAATCTTCATAACAAATGAAAAAAATAATCTATATACATAATTCTTGCAACCTAATATCTATCACAATAAAAAATAAAATACATATAAATGATCTGATGATTTTTTCTGTTTCAATTTTGCGAAATGTACTTACAGAGATTTGATCCCCCAGGGGCTAGTATTAAACATGGTGAAATACATTTGAACCCCAAGGGGCTAGTACTAACCATGGCAAAATAGGTGTAGTGCAGATGAATCACTGTTTGGTACTAGCCCTTATTTGGAATTGGGGTTCGGACCGGAAGTAAACTTTTCTCAAAATACTATAGAAAAAGTAAATTTCCAAGGTAAAACGGTAAAATTTTAAAAGACACCAATAAGACTCCAGCTAGCCATTTTTGCATGAAAGACCATTTTGTGTTTTCATGCAGAAATGGCTAGGAAATGGTAGGGCACTAAAAGAACCTAAAAATACCAACCTAACATAACCTAGGGGTGTTTACTGGTTACAATTTTGCCATATTAGCTATAGAAGGCGGGTGGAGGCCGGTATTGTCTTACCTTATAAGTCATCATTTGATTGATATTTTGGTAAAACTAAGTTGTAGGTACACGGCGGGTATTTAGCGAGAAATGGCAGTTTCTTATAGTATTTTGGATGCTTATTAACAATTTAACATTAATTTTTGGTGGTCAGCTGTAATTAACCTGTAATTAATCCCTGAAGTCCATCCAACAAGGGGTTTCCATACACGATCTTCACAAGACAGAGCACGGTTACATCTGTTTTGAACGGTTCATATCTCGTCCGGCAAGTGCAATAACCGCCCCCCCCCGGGCCAGTAATAAACACGGCGAAGGGACATTCCATGTGGCCGACAACAAACAAATGGGTAAACAAATGCACCGCCAGTGTCAGAAGCCCTAAAAGTGTAGAAAAAACCAGTTCCCAAGGTATTGCACTTGCCCCACAGGATATGAACCGTCCGAAACAGATGTAACAGTACTCTGTCTTGTGAAGATTGCATATGGAAACCCCTTGTTGGATGGGCTTCAGGGTTAATTACAGGTTAATTACAGGTGACTGCCAAAAATTAAAGTTAAATTGCTAATAAGCATCCAAAATACTATAAGAAACTGCCATTTCTCACTAAATACCCGCCCTGTATCTAGTACTTAGAAATACTGATATTTTTATTTATCATTTGCGCATAATGTTTATGGGGTTCAAAATAACGAAAATGAAGAGCCTTTTTCAAAAATGTAAGTTACAACTTCACATCATGCATTGGCAACTTATAAACTAATACAGGTAATACCCAACGCAGAGCTGTTCTATGGTTCTACCAACTTAGCCTAGACCCCTATTTGTAAAACTGACGACTAGTACTGCATTCTTCTAGGTTTGAAAATTGCGAGTTTACATGCAAAGCAGGGGTCGTGTTTAGTACTAGCCCCTTAGGGGTGAGTGTAAAAAAAAGGATGGTGAATATCATTAACATGAACAAAGGGGTAGGCCTAGTGCTTATTTGCTACCCTAGCCTAATGCATGGCAATGTTCAAAGCACATATTAAAACATGGGAAAATTATATTTTTAAGTCCAAATTGCAATAATGGCTTAAAGTAAAGTAACCTATCATAATTTCTATGTTTCCAATTCCAATTCTTCGCTAAATAGGCGGGGTATTTAACCAAATAGCCCTTGGCGAAGGGAAGAAACAACGATGCTGACAGGCTAGCTACCAAGATTCCTGTTAACATATAAACTGCATGCCAGAACTATTCTAAGCTCTAAATTTCTGGAGAGATCTCAAATATTAAAATGCAATAATAAGATACGACACTTCTAGCCAACGATACCCTATGGCATCCAAAGCTGTGGTAGGTTTACCCATGGCCTAGGGCCTCCTAGGTTAATCTCTCACCTTCGGATAAGCTGGAAATATTTTGGTATTTCAGGGCACTTTTCTCCATCTTTTATTCCTTTAAATTTCAAAACATTCTTGGTCATGAGCTATCACAGTCGAACAATATTGATTTTCAAGCTTATATGAAGCGGGAAAATGGTGAGCGCACCAAACTAAAATATAAATACTGAAGACGTACGAGTTTGTTTTGGGCGCTTACTGAGGGATTACCGTTGAACCTTTACTGGCGTAACGGTAATAACAAAACTATTATCTGACAATAATATAATCCATCATTACGTAAATACTAGCCATTTTGAATTTGATTTACTATTAATATTACTATCAACATTATGGATATATTTTATGGGTACGTCAATCACGACCATATAAGTATTCCACAGTAAATCATCGAAAATTGATAGTTTTTTCGTATAGTATCATTGCAGGACTTACAGTAAATTAACCTACATTTAAAACTAATAACCACATCAACGATGCAGCTATTGCTTATTAATTATTTTAACTCTTTTCTAGTATGAAGCGGTATCCACATGTTATTGCCCTTAACGTTTCTACGCAGGCAGATTTTGTTGTAATTCATCATTTCTTTCGTATCATACACGTTCGCAATAACTTGGAAGGCCGGGGGGAGGGGAGGAAATCTGTACAGAATGTTCCGCTGTGATAGTGTTGCATTGCTTCCTTGGAGCATATAATTGTGTTGGTTCTTTACTTTATAGATAAAAGAATAATAAAGGTGAACAGCCCTCAGCTGCATTTTCAGCTTTACAGAGAAAAACGAACATAGAATCCAATGAAATTTTTCTTTAAATAGAAGCAGTTAAGTGTTTAGTTGCGCCGTGCAACAAAACCTTTAAAGACACTATCAGACGGCACCCTTTGCTTTGCGAAGTCATATCGCCAATGTTGGTGCCTGAGACCAACATAAACATATCAGTCATTGCACAGGTAAAGCTTGACTCACTTTTACAGTGGGGTCACGCTTACCAGAGTAGACCTGTGAAATGTAAAGGATTCAGTTATTTCAGCGTCTGTCACTTTGTCTTTGCAAGTATACATTTTGCGATAACGCCAAGTAGCTGCTCTGTGAATGGTGGCTGTAATCATCATCAAGCGAAACAAAATCCTCGAATAATTAATATATCATATTTTTTTTAGAAAAAGGGACAAAAATATCAGTACAGTGGATAAATGCATTGGCATTCTCTATCTGATTGAAAGAATAAGAGATTGTGAATCCATTCAGGAACTAAGAGAATGTTCCACGGTTTTCAATCAATGCATGAGCGTATTATGATCGGAAAGAGGAAAATGGCGAGAAGTGGTACTCCACGGAGTACTTATGATACTCAAATGATCTACGAGTATATTTTAAGTCTTGTACATTAAGAAAATGTTCTCAGAAGAAAAGGAAGGATATGTTTGCTTTCGGATTAAAAGTATCCGTAATATAAGGAATGGAATATAAAATTGAGGCTAAAGGCCAAGTGCTGAGACCTATGAGATCATTCAGCGATGAAAGGGAAATTGACAGTAAAAAGGTTTGAAAGATGTAACAGGAGGAAAACCTTTCAGCTGCGATATGAACCAATTGTCAGGAGAGGCTGGAAAGTCAGATGGAACGGAGATACAGTAAAAGGAATTAAAGGGATTGCAGCTAGGGGCCAAAAGGATGCTGCAAAGGACCTTAAGTAATGATGCGGTGCACTGACAGCACTACCCCTATACTGGGCATCTTCAAAAGGACTGACACATAGTGGCAGATATTTACAATGAAAATGCTGGAGTGACTGTACAAATGAACATACCGACAACTAGAGACAAATATTCTCAACTAAGTGGGGAGGGAGAGGGAGAGAGAGGAGTATGGTCGTTAGCATCTAAGGTCAGTATTTAATGTACAAATTCTGTTTATCCATGTGAGCAGGCTCACACCTTTGCTTTCAACCAACGTCAACTTTTTCTTGAAATCTATGTTTTATATATATATCTCTTTTTTGAAGACAATGGACTGAGATTATATGCTCCTGGCTTCATATGCAGCTATAATTTTTTTTTCTGTCCAGTTGACTGAGCCAGAACAAAAATTTCACTGTTCCTCTGTGCGTGTCTTATACACGTTTTATGCTGTTCTATTCTCATCTCCAATGATTTTCCAGATTGACCAATGTAAATGCTGTCACACAACTTACATGGGATTTGATATACGTATTCTTGGGAGTGTCTTTTCAGTGCTTGTTTCATGATATTTTTGTTCTTAAATGCTACATTAACGATAAAGTTCTTTAGGAGATGGGAATGTCTTTTAAATTTATTACTACATGGTAACCCCAAGCACGCTTTTTGTGTTGTTTCTCTCTTGTTATTATAAACATTTTTGTCTTTTTTCCACTTTTAATGCAGTCTGCTAAAGAATCTGGATATTTCAATTTCTTGTCTATATTCCCAATTGCATCTTTTTTGTCATCAATATACTCTGCTAAATGTATGTGATGCTTTCAAAAACATGGTTGCAAAAAAAAATTTCTTTACTGCTTTGGCCAAAATAAAATTAACATTGGCAGAAATATTGCCGAGTTTACTGTACATACTGCATTTAAACCCTTTAACATTTCAGTGTATTAGGCAATCCAGTGCAAGTAAGCTACTCAGTTTCCATTCCCTTTAGTGAATTTTATTGACAGGACCAAGTCATTCAGCATACCCAAGTATTTACATTTTCATTCTCTGGCCAAATACATGCTGTCAACATATTGAATATCATATTAAATTGTGAGTAATGATTTTGCTTAATCTTCTGCTTTATAACATTCTATATAGAAATTACTTGAAACTGGGGGTAAAGGGTTATCCCTTCCAATGCTAAAATTTAGAGCATAAAATTTCCTGTTTAATTCAGACTTATAGTCTATTACACAATGTATTTTAATCAGTTCTATTAAAGGGCTCTTGGAAAATTTTATGTCCAGGTTTCTGCTTTCTAGGTGTCAGAGGAAAATTTTAACCGATGATCAATGCTATTTTGTGAATACCTCATCAAACTCACAAGTCTTGAGTCACTTTTAACCTGTGCATTAATTATCTATAAAGTCTACCTTGTTAGCATGAGAAACGGTACTAACCAATGGCTTAAGAACAATGTCGATTTGATAAATAATGTTCAGACTAACAGATATTACAAGATTGATATTATCTGTGTACAGAATCATACTTCGCATACTCCACAGAAGGGAGGAGTCCTTATATTGATGGAGATGTTTCCAGTTGTAGACTTGAAACAAATTCCACTTCCTCTCATTAGGAATGGTGGCAAATGACTTTTTACAAATGTCTCTCATCAAAAAAAAAGTGTACCTTAGTTTTACCAGACCACTGAGCTGATTAACAGCTCTCCTAGGGCTGGCCCGAAGGATTAGACTTATTTTACGTGGGTAAGAACCAATTGGTTACTTAGCAACAGGACCTACAGCTTATTGTGGAATCCGAACCACATTATAGCGAGAAATGAATTTCTATCACCAGAAATAAATTCCTCTAACTCTTCATCAGCCAACCAGGGACTCGAACTCAGGCCTGGCGAGTGCCAGTCCACAGCTCTACAGACTCGCCCAACAAAGAGCTGTCTCTCATCAAAAACCATTTTAGTTGGTGTGTAACTTGCTTAACTCTTCAGTGATTACACTCGATATAGTTACTAAGTGGTTCAAGTTTGCCTGCATTTCTGCGGTCACTGGATGGTTCACCAATTCCAGCATGGCAACCTCATCCTCATTTTCCAGCTGCTGGACACCAAAGCTCTCTGGCCCTTCCTCATTTGTAATAAGCTTTTCGCCCTGCAACTCAAGCCATTCATTATAGGATTCTGAGGTAACACCCTTTCAAAATCTTCTCCAGTTTCTTTATCAGTACATGTTTCTCCTGCATAAAACATAGGCTTAAAGTATGGTTTGGAAAAGTCTCCGGTCTCCTCCACTAGGAGCATCATTACCATCATAATTGCATATTTCTACAAGACTACAGAATTATATATCTTTACTCTCATAATACTGAAACATACATTTATTTATATATATTTATTTCTTCAATTTCCAAGAACTCCACAAATTTACCCAATTTAAACAGCTGGAAATAACCATGTACTTGATATAGCTGGTTACCATAAAACCCAATTTGAATTTCAGTTCATATACTGACCTTTTACCAAACCAACAAACTAACTTGCAGGTACTTAGCTCTGAAAGGGCTGGCCCAAAGATTTATGTATATCAATGAAGTTTTGATTTTATTAATTAAAAATTTGAACTTATAAATTTTATAGTTGGACTGCTTGAAAATTATGGATAAGCTTACAGAATTTCTTTAACTGATTTGTTTCCAAACCTTGACATTTGTCAGTTTTATTTTGGAAATTCACATAAAAAATGTTTACCTGTTAGTGTTACTCTACACATTTGCATATCAATTTGATACTGTATATTCATTGTTATGAAAGTTTTTTTAGATGAAAAATATCTTTTCTATCCATGGTTTCTTACAAACACAGCAGAAGATACATAAAAGAAAGCTGAAACAAAAAGTTATCAAAAACATTCAAACAGAATTAGCTTATCAGAGCTGAAGGATCAAGGAAAATCTTTATCATAACTATAAAATATCTTTATTTCTTAAATATTTGCTATTATTATTTAAGATTTCTGAAACATGACTACACTATTGTAGATAATTACAGACAAGGTGGCAAGACCAATGCACAGTAAGGGTCTGGATACACGAGCATGAAAATTACTACGATTAAAAACACACTCAGCCAAGTATTTGTTATAGAAGGAACCACTTGCAATACATTTCCATGTAAAGACGAAGAGGTAGTCTACACAAATATCACATGCATTATTTGGAAGATTTTCCATGTGATTACAATAATATGGTTGGCACTTGTTTGATGATAAACTGCACCATTAACACATTGAGAAATTTAACCAGCTTACAGAGCAAAAGATAATGAGTATGTGGGTCAGTCAGTGATCAATGGGAGACAACTAGGCAGAGTTAGATTATATTTAAACTGCTAGTAAAAAGATATTACACTTCTCATTTAAAATAATTTGCATCTGACTATGCAGCAAGCACTCATGGAGGGTTTCACCTGTGTATCCAAACCCCAAATCTTACAATGATTTGTTATGACCTGTAGAACAATAACTTAGCACAATAAATCACTGTTCGTTCATGTACAGTAATAATAATTACAGGAGAAAGGCACTTGATAAAATTTATGCATTGTCGTAAGAGGGAAAGAAAATATTCAAAAGCTTTATTCTTTAAGAGAGACTTTGAATAGTCAATTTAACAAAACTGAACCTACTTGATTGATACACATTTAAGCCTACAAAGGTCATCAGTCTTTGACTAGGCTCTTCTAATGTAATTCACTTCAAGTTATACCAGACAAAATCCAGCCTTGAGAAATAAGACTAATCATTATAACCCAATATTACAATCCTCCACAACATCACTGGGAGGAAAAGATCCTGGAATAAATATGGTATAAGTTTAAAGTGAGATTAGGTATTAACATACAAGATAGTTGATATTTTTTTTATTAAACTAACCCTTTTTGTCAGTTTACAATTTTTGCTTTAAATCAGGCAATTATACAGCAAGCTATTTTACACTTTCTAGAATACAACAGTGCATACAAAGGCAAATCATTGCAGTCTAATGAGCTTTTCTCCAAACTACCAAAAAAAGGCACAGAATCTCGTTGGATATTTTGATCAGACTCAAAGGCAACTTCTACAGAACGATGACTATCTTGATTCCGTTCAACATGGCTATCGTGACAATGCGTTAAGGAAAGGGTAAGGAATCTTATTATCCTACAGTCTTGATCATATCCAAAATTATCTAAAGCCATGTCTACAAACTGGAAGCAAAAACAGTAAATATGGCAGTAGAATGATACCAGTATCTGCAGCTAGGATAAGGCACAAAGCAGATACAAATAGTACTTTGTTTTCATTTCAGAGTCATTGCTTGTGCAACATGCTTTCCATACACATCATAATTTAATGGTAATACTCACATAACACTCATTCTATTAATGACTTTTGAACTAATCTCAAGATTATGATTTATTGCATTTAGACAAAAACGAGTATGGTCACTCAAAGTTTGACCAACAGCGCCCTACCCATGAAAAATGTTTCTAAGATACAATAAAACAAATTCAAATATATTAGTAACCATTTTTAATATACTTACACTGAAAGTCTTATTAGGGAAAATTACAAATTTATTGATACCATACAAATTTCAACTGCTTTACTTGAAGTGTGCAAAGACTGTAAAACAAATTTTGTTTATTAAACGGCCCATCTGAATGAAATACACAGTAGAAAACAAAAAAGAGCTTGAGAGTCTAGTTACAAGCATAAACTCTGCATACTTTGAATGTGATTAAACAATATTAATTATTGTTTACCACAATAGTAATTATAACTCTGAAAAAGAAAATATTTATTAAACAGACTTCAAGTATGATCCAAGCACCTCTTTGAGAAAAGTATTAGAAATTTAATATATAAAAGTGTGACACTTTCTGTTGCTATAAATAGTAAACTATTTGGCAAAAGTACTGTACATACACCGTCATTCAAAACTGCTATGAAATGAACAGCAGATACAATAGGTATTCTTATATGTAATTGGTAATCTTAATGCTCTCTATATATATTTATATATATGATATGATTTAAAGTTGATAATCATGGGAAATATTAGTTCCTACAGCAAAGCAATAAACCTTGTAACACTGACTGCTCTATATGACATTAAAAAAAAATTAACGTGAACTATTTACATTAATTTAACTATTGGTAAGACTTCAGGCTGCTGGCTAACGCATCCTCACTCTCGATCACAGAGTAATTACTGCACAGCAGTTATTTTTTATTCACTACATACATTAAAACAAAGTAACATTCTGAACATATACGTAATCAAGCACTGACTGCATTTTTTTTTTTTGTGCCCAAGCAGATTATCATATTCCTAGTTAATGAAACCAAGAAATCACAATTACGAAAACTATCAGCAGGTTTAAATTCCACACTGGTCCATGTGTCCTTCAGTTACTGACACCTACTGATAATACAATGATTTTCATATACTGTATAATGCACAACTAGTAATTCAAATAAATAACAATACATTTACATCATTTCCTAAACCTCTAAAGGTGTACAGCTCCTTCTCCATAGCTGGGACCAAGGATGACATACAAGCAAATATTACAGAAGCAAGGGCACAGCAAAAGCAACACTGACCTGGGCCAAAACGAAAGTATGTCACAGGCAGATGAGGTTCATCCTTCTAGCCAAATAAGGTTATATATCCTTTCACACTTAACTGCCATGCTATATTGGCAATTTCAACAAGAACAGAGGAAAAATACAATTTAGGGAGAATGCAAAAAGCTTATGCAATTGGAGCAACACATACAAGAAAAGTGGAGCCACTGGCCAAGTGTGTTACTGGGAATTTTCCCAAACAAGCTAGACAGAAAGAAAACTGGTCCAGCCTGAAGGATGTGCTACCCCCAACGAAAGAGAGAAGAGTAGTCTAGTCCTCAGAACTGATTCTGTAGAGTATGACGCTATGGATATCCATCTAAAATTCAACTTACAGAAAAATGCCATGGCATCCTTTCTGTACAAAGAAAAGGCTGCACTCTCACCACTGCTATAAGGAAAAAAAAATGAGAGTCAGCATCATACAGGAGACACAATATGGACTTTTTAAAAGCCTCCCAGGTTATTACTAAACTGTATTAACTATGATGTGGTGGAAATTAGGCAATTTCATACCTCACAAAAATAATTCACATGTGCTAACAGTCATTTAAGAGCACTATATGCATGTAATGTCTAATCATTTCTTTTAAGTACTTGAATACAGACAATTATTTTGTTTTGGAAAATGTCAAAAACACTTTCCTTCAATGAGGCATAAAACCAGACACCTACATCATTTATATTTGGGCTAAGTAGATAAAAAATCTGATTACTACTCTCTTAGCTTTACAAAGGCAACAGGAGGTTACGAATACTAAGACCTCAACTATGCCTTTGGCAAAATGCCTACTCAGTTCCTAACACAGTATTTTCCCTAGTTACACTTGAAAGCAACAAAGGATTCTGTATACTGTACGAGTTTGATGATATCCTGTCTGGAATGAGTGTACAGTCTTCATGGTGATAATGAAGATGATCACTTTGTGTCAATGCTCTGTATAACCAGTTGCAAGACTGGCATTTCATCATGTACACTACTTGGATAATTTGCTTATCACCCGTATGAGCGCTCCATTCTCATCCTTCAGCCGCTGATTCTCCTGTTTCAAGTGTTCCAGTAACTGAAAATACAAAATGTACCTGTAATATCTATTAACACAAATACTAGTAAATAATACAACATTACAATATACCATTAAAATGGAGTACAAAAACATAAAACATTTTCCACATTTTGTTCCACTATGACTAACTGAAAAACTACACACAAGCCACATCCTCCGGCTTAGAAAGTGGGGAAAAAAGTAAAATGGCTGATACTAACACAGAATACCATGCACAACAGAGAAGACAAAGGGAACAGACAAAAATCATGCTGCTTTCCAAAAACAAAAAGTTTGAATGTTGTTACAAAGGAGAAGTTAGGAAAGATAGTAATATGTGAAAGTGAGTAATAATGCAATTTATGTTTCTAATGATTACGGTATGATATTATCCTGAATTAAATTCACATCACATAGCACTTGAGTGTACTATTTCTGAAGAAAAACTGAAAACATCTACTATACTCTTGATTGAGTAGATTTTAAGACAAAACATTAAATTTATTGCTTCTGAAACCAACTGGACCCTTAGGTATTTAATATAAGCTTCCAGGCATATGATGGTGTTAGCTAATATTAAGCCAAAAGGGATGATGACAAAATATGAATACAGTATATCTGCCACTCAAAAATAATAACTGTGGGTGTCAGGCCTGAGCAGAGAAAACATGGCAAAAAACATAGCGACAGTCATCATGCCCAGGCGTTGGTGTGGTCATGCTAGGTGGCGTGCCACACGGTCATTCACACTAGCAACAGACTGTCTACTTCTACCCAGCGTTTCTTTCATTATTGTTTACCTATTTGCTCAAGGAGGCCAAGTTACCCATGCCTGCTGTGGCTGAATTGGTCAATTTGGACACCACCCGAGTCAAGGCTCGGTTTTCGGCTTTCAACTTTTCATTTTCAGCCTTTAGCTTTTGTAATTGCTGTAAGAAAGGAGGTCAGGAGTTCAGACTGAAAATTCAGAAAAAAACTGAAATGGTCTTCAACTTATGGTTATGTTTCAAAACATACTTGGAGAAAATTAATCTAACCAGGCATGCATTTTAACAATACCAGTTTACTACTTGATTATAAGTACAGTGTATTACTTCAAATTAACCAAATATTTCATTCACCTCTAAAATTAAAAATGAAGACAGCATAATTCCCAACATGCAAGAGGCCTTGTTTGATAGAAAGCTTTTGAAAAGCAACACCTCTTAAAAGCAACAGCATTAACACCATTAAATGCTCAATTATTCAGGGACTGGCATTTACTCTATCACATACATGAGTGGTTTTTGGTCTTTAAACATACAAAAGCTATCTTTCCTATTTACTGTAACATTATCAACCAAATTCCACAATGAATGCAACAATTTCTGATTAATGAAATTAATGTCACACCTTGAAAAAATGTATCATGGAATCTTAACATTAAGCAATGCAATAGGACCCCTGGAGTTATCTGGTATATATAGATAGCATTTAAAATTCAAGAGGGTTTTAAAATAAAAAAAAAAAAAGTGGTGGGGTCTAATTGTGCGAATCTTTAGCAAATTAACACTACAAGCAGAGGCTATGTTACAAACTTCTTTTAATCAACCTAAGCCAGTATCAATATTGGTTATTAATTAAAATAAAAATCTTGATTTGACAATATTTGTCATTTCTGTACTGAGGTAAAAGATGTTGCCAAGAGTAATTTTCTATAAATGAATGTTTTGGAGGATCTAGTAACACTATTAATACCCATTTTCAATGCACAATACTTTGGCACAAGCTAACCACTTTCTCACATGCATAAAGCCAGTCCCTGAATGAACAGCAAAAGCAATCATATAAGCCTGAGCTGAGTTGCAAGAATAACATACAGCCTGTGCAATAACTAAATACTGTACTGCAATAATACATCTGAACCTATGAAACAAACTGATTAAGCAAATAAAAACCAAAGGAAATATTAACAAAAAAATGCCTGAATAAGAATTATTAGGTAATTCAAATTTTGTATTTATATATGTAGTTAAATCATATAAAGAGTGCTGTAATTAAAATATCAATATAAGACAAAACTTCAAACTCTAATGATGGAACATCACATAATTCAATCTTAAGGTACAGCCTACAAATATGACTATCAATTTTTAATTATTAGAAACTTCATGACTATTTTGCAAGATTTTCGTTTCACAGATATTCCAGAAATTGCAATGCTCACACATATTTTGACAAATTCCATCCATTTAGCAGTTTACATTTATATACATCTTGGCAAAAACTACTGTAGCTCAAAAATCCTTTCTAACAAAAATTCCCCATTCTGAAAATGCAGGGTGTTCCAAAAAACAGTTGTATGACTACAAGACATTAAACAACTCAAACACAGACCCTCTCTGAACTGTTATGGTTTGACTGAATGAAAGTTCAGATATATGATGTAAAGGTCAAAGTAAGTGTATATGGTAATACAATATATGGCATTGAAAAGAAGTGCAATAAAAACACCATAAAATGATGTGTAGATAAAAAAAAAAAATACCATATTGCATAAGAATCGGGGACTAGGCTACTAATGTGAAAAGAACTACTGTATAATAAAAAAAACCATAAAAAGGCATCTAGCAGTAAGCAGGAATTAGAAACTAGGCTATTCCACGTAATAACTGTGACTAGAACTGTTGGTTTAACATGAACAAGATACACAGATTAAAGAGTTTAGACCTACAGATTAAAGAGTTTAGACCTTGTGTAAGCATTTGGTAATGTAATATGCAACAGCTTATAAGTACATTTTGGGTCAAATAATTAACTGAATCAGGTCGGCATCTCCCAATTAGAAAGCTGCACTGATGCAATGAAATGACTACTTAAGTATTATGTTCAGGGTTTATCTTTCAAGGCTAATATTTAAATCACATGTAAACAAAACTAATAATAACTACTGTGATACTTTCATACATTTAACAATAGTTAAGTTATTTTTTTATATTTAAACTACACGAATAAGCAATATGTTCAAGGTTTATCTATCAAGACTATGAATTATCAGACGATGTCAGTAGAATTAATATCTAATATAAAATTTCTACATAACAACAGCAGTAAAAGGTTGTACTGTAAGTCTTTTTTCAACACCACTTTGGAGATTTGCCATTATCTACATATAAATTACACACCTTTTATGCTTCATGACCATACCATCAAGAGGTGAAGCTCCTCTTTCTACTTTTGTATTATAGAAGGTAAAATATTCATTTGATCACAAGGCCAAGTCCGGCCAAATTAGATTCTGCAACATCTTTAGAGACAAAAGTCGTCTGACACCTTCCCATTATAAATGACACAATTTAGTTTTATTTGTACTTTGACCCAACCACCGCAACCCTAAAAGAATTAAACAGTGACTATTTTAATAAAATAAGTGGGTAAAAGGTACTTGTTTAGGGTGAGACAATACATTCAGCATAAAAACTAATACATTTCTTTAGCACGATATACTATCAAACAACATTATCACATTTTTTATTACAAGAGGGATTTTAATTAGTTTTCACTTTATTAAAGTTTTTAAAATATTCTTTAGTGCTTACAAAAATTATCTATTAATTTAGATATTAATATATAGTCCTAATATACTATTGGGAAAATTAGGTAATCGATAAAATGTATGAGATGAACAAACTGCAAAGTTTTAAGACAAAATATAAGACTACAATATAAAAAATTTAAACTATTTTTGCATAAAAGTTAGATCTATGCCTTGTAAAACTGAAGTTTATGACCATTAAAAATAATTTATATATATATATATATCAATTCTATGTAAAAAGGAAAAAAAAAAGACAAGGCATCCTTAAGAAAACAACCAACTTCATATTTTCCAAGTTTTCATCATTCATTTTTGACAACTTCCTATTATACACAAAAGTTTGTGCTTTACTATATACCAAATTTGTAAATCTTTCTCCATATACAGTAGAAAACCACTGTGCAGCAATAGCATTTACCCACTTGCATATACAGTAAGTATATCACAACAAATTTCCTTACCTTCAACTCTTCTTCCATTTCAGATAGTTTGCGTTCCAAAGCCCGTTTTTCACGCTTATCTGCTTCTGCCATGGCAAGGCGGGTGTTGTTCTAAGAGTCAAAACACATTTCTCATAATTCCACATACTGTAACTGTTTACTATCAATATAACATGGCATATCAAACAACTGAATCCCATTTCTCTTGTTTTATCACTATGAAATGCCTAAAATTGCTTCTATATCAATTTTTATCTGCAATTCTGCAATATAAAGTATTTAATAAATGATATCACTTCCCAGGACTAACTATACCAGTTTCTGCCAGCACTTCTATAATATAATGTATAACATAACATTACCAATGGCATCACTTCACAGGACTCGAATGAAAAATAAAAAGACAATGACAAACCTTTTTATTGTTAGTTTCAATAGCTTCTCTAGCCAACCGCAACTCTGTCTCTGTGCCACGTAGCCGTTCATGAACTCTGAAGTTTTCTTCAAGCTGTTCCTCATAAAGCTGGAAAAACAACTCAAGTTATAGTTTACAATCCCTACAATGATTCTTCTTTAATAACAATTACGGTACAGTAAACCCACCCGTATTCGCGGGGGATGTGTAACACATGCCCACGTGAATAGCTAAAATCAGCAAATACTTAAAACCCCTCTAAAAACACTTAGAACTGCCTATTTTGATAGTTCAAACACAAAAACCCTCTAAAAATCCTTATACCTGAGTATTTTAATAGTTTTATCAAAAAAGGGCATTTAGTCATGAAAATATGGAAATACAGTAATTAGTGAATATTTCTTAGTGAAAAATACCGCGAATGGGCGAATTTTCCGCGAATAATGTGTATATACATTCCACAGAGAAATCCATCAATAGATGAGTCAGCAAATTGGTGAGTCCGCTAATCTTGAGACCACGAATACGGGGGTTTACTGTGTATATGTTCTAATAAACACTTGCAGAGCACATCTCAGAACAAATTGCATTTCTTCTTACTTCTTAAGTGTATACTTTGTAAAAGATTAATGAATTCTTGCCTACACACCCAAAAAACACTACATCAATAGTCTTACAAATCACAGTAACTGCCAACATCCATAGTGTTAACATTTCAAAGGTCACCTATGAAATTATTCCCATTTATAACTTAAATACCTGTAATAAAAAACATTACTATGACTTTATGTTTATCAACCTCTAAATATTCTCCTCTATACATTTCAGTTAACGTGAAACAGGATTTGGATAAACATCAGATTATTCTGAGATTACTGTCTTTTATATTTTGATCCTATTAGCTAAGTGAATGGCACAAGCAGGAATTAGGATGTTAAATATCCTACGAATGTTATACTATTATTATCTAATACCCTTTATTTCAACTGGAGATGTAGCAGATTAATTTTCACTTTCATACCGAAGTACCCTTGCAAAGTATGTAGACTATTTACATGAGTACTTTTCAACTCTACTGAAAATTTGTGTATATAAAAATCTACACCACTAACTCAAAACATACCATAGTACTGAAAATCTGGCCAATGCTTTTTGGTATTTCATATAAGAGTAAGAAAAATTCAAGAAAAGAAATTATTATGTTCAGCTTCTCATTACTATCTATCTATTTCTCCTTGTGAAGGGTGGCTTAAAACAATAACACACCAATATCAGGTCGCTGAAATCCTTTATGGATGGAATAAACATGGAAACTTCCACAGTTCTAGGAATACTGTAAATCAAGCCACAAAGCTCACCAGCAGCATGTTAGCACACTGACAGTGCATAAATCACATACTGTATTTGTGTGTGTGTGTGTGTGTGTGTGTGTGTGTGTGTGTGTGTGTGTGTGCATAAGAAAGCCCTGCAGTTCCAACACCTATTTAACCCCACCTAAAGAGCATTATCCTGATTTCCCTATTTTCCTATCTCACTACTTCATATACCTATTACTGTATACTTTATTCTTTCTACATGACCATATCACCTAAAACACACTGGCCTTCTTTTCCTCTACAATAACCTTTATTCTTACTTCACCCACAATTCACCAAAAGCTCTTAACGTTCCCCTCGTTTACATTCAAACCCCAAACTTCTCTTTCATATGGAGCAGGCAGCTCAAGCCCTTCATACAAAAAATTTTTACTACCTTTTGTGCTTCATATGTTCTGTAATCTACCCTCTTCTCTCATCTTACCATCATTTTAACATTTAATTCCAAATCAAAATTCTAAATGAAAGACCCAATTCATGCTTCCACCAATTATTTAACATTCTTCCCATTTAACATCCTTACCTGCTCATGTTACTGGCTGCCATTCATCCTTCAAAATTTCATACGTTTCAGAAGTTTCTCTTTACTATCATTAAATAACCCTATCATATGGAACTTCAGCCATTCCACATTGTATTCGATAAAACTTCTTATATAACCATACAGCTATAACTCCTGTCCTTTTCCTTCTGTTATCATTTATTATCACTACAACCATGAGAAAAAGATAGTTACCTTCTTGTAGTCAATGTCTCCATTCTCTGGTCCAAGAGATGAGCCCCTGGATGAAGGCCTGCTGTTGACAGCAGAAGATCCATGAGATGAGGTTGGGCCTTTGCTATCTCCCCTTTCACTCACAGACTGCAAAAGGGGAAAACAAAATAATAAAAATATTACTGAAAACAACTTTCTTCAGTAATAAAGATGGTCTGTCTGTACACAAAGACAAATATTCCACATGACTATTTTCATTCAACCTATACACTAATACTGTATACACATACATATTCTGTATGATATACACAAATCAAGTAGATAATCGAATTACAGGCAAGAGCACAGATAACCAATGGATAATAACAAATGCATGACTAAACTGACAAATCAGTTTTGTTATAAAAGATACTGCAAAGTTCGAACAACAAAGCTGTCAGACTTAAAACATATGAAAACTACTGGAATGATCTTTTTAACCATGCCAAAAACACATTCAATGCCTTCACAAGAATCTGGGGAAAACATAACATCATGGGAAGAATTTAATAGAATCTGAATGCAGTGAAGCTGAATGGAATGAGAGAGAGAGAGAGAGAGAGAGAGAGAGAGAGAGAGAGAGAGAGAGAGAGAGAGAGAGAGAGAGAGAGAGAGAGAGAGAGAGAGAGAGAGCATTTTGACAACACTTTCAAGTTGCTTACACAGAGCTGTATTTAAACAGGAGAATAATTTGATCTATGAATCAATGGCAGCAATAAGCATAAGCTTAACAGAGAAAAATTCCATTTATCTATAAATTCAAAGCATAGTATTATGCTCAAAATTGTGTGTGTGTGTGTGTGTGTGTGTGTGAGAGAGAGAGAGAGAGAGAGAGAGAGAATCAATACACTCCAAAAACATTAGAATAAAGTTTAAGATGAAATAGCACTTCCAGAATAAAAGGAATTATGATGACACAAGATACGTGAAGTACAGTACAGGTAACACTGAGGTACAAAATACCTTTTCTCTCAACATCTTTCACATATTAGACACAAAAATTAAGTTGAAAAATTGGATAAGCAAAACTTAAAACTTAGTTACTGTATTAATTAATCTAAATGAGAAGACTATACAATTTAATATACACATACAATATATATATATATATATATATATATATATATATATATATATATATATATATATATATATATATATATATATATAATATACAATATATTTGCAACATTACCACAGGTGAAAAATAAGAAACAGGGTGGTAATGTGTGATAAACAACGTAAACATGATAATAATCATATATATATCTGCATATATATATATATATATAAACATTTATATATAAAAATACAAAAAATCTACATAATCAAAGCAGAAACGTTAATATTTTTCCATGTTTATGACACGAACCGACGACATGAAGTACGCGGAGACATAAAATAGTGTCACAAAGATCTAATTGAGCAAAACTTGTGAATATCTTCTTGAGATATCAGCGAGCAACCAACAACAAACAGTAAAGACAAGTGGGTGGCATTTGGACCTGACAAAGCAAGGCAAAACAATGTCAATAAAACAAACACGCACAAAAAGAAAGAAAATACTTAGCTCATAAAAAATGTTAACACATTCGAGTTATCTCTCGCTCCCAGAGACGTCTTATGACAATGGTTAATATCACATCTGATTAAAATGGCCGGGCCAAAACGACGATAAATACGAAGGCCTAGATGAAAAGCGAAAAATAATTTTTTGTAAACTTCTATTTTCTACTTTTATAACCCTTAACAACTGACATTAACGCATCCAACAAGTATGTAGGAGTCGACACTCTTAAACGATAAACATAATCCATGAAAAGTGAGACGGAGAAAGGTGGTGGTGACACAAGCACTACGCCGAGTAATCCAATACCGCGCAAAACAGAAGGACGTCTGAAGGAAATGACAAGTCACTTTTTAAAACGTTTTTTTTTTGTGCACTTAGCAGAAGAGGTGCAAAAAGGGGCAAACGCGGCCTACTTCCTCCAACGACAATAATACGCTTCCAAATGTAAGAAATGGAAAGTAAAATGTTTAAATTTTGTTACAAAAACAAAAAGAATTCATTAGAATTCATCATAGCAAACTCCTCTGAAGCTGAACTACAAGCAGTGCCTGAGAGAGAGAGAGAGAGAGAGAGAGAGAGAGAGAGAGAGAGAGAGAGAGAGAGAAACACGTAATTCACACAACTACAAGCACAAGATCCGGTTTCTCCCCCTTCCCCCGTCCAAAGAACAAGATCAAGAGCCAGATGCTGAGCACATTTCTTATGGTTTTGTCCACGTCTTTTACATTATTTAATTTTGAGGGGTAGTAACTACCGAGGCTCCGGTCAAATATCAAGTACGAATTCTCTAAGAGAAAAAACCGGTGGACGGGACAATTAAATCTCAATCTGACGAGCACTGACGGGCTAGTAAACGATGACACGGAAAGCTACGATGGAAGAAAATTCTTATTTAATAAACTTGAGATTAACAGAAATAAAAAATGCCTACAAACTGTCTATGATTCAGTATGGATAAATACGAAGACGACGACATAAAAACAAACACAATTTCTTTGACGTACAATGAATCATTTCGTGAATATGAAAATCGTGATGGGAATAGAGACCCACAATGTAATTCTCTGAAGTTCTCTGAATTTCATAAAAATATACAGTACAATCGGTAATGATGAAAATGAGGTAAGACCATTTTTGTAATTATGAGGTTCTATAATAAAGAAGGATACAAAACAACTGCGGGAAAGCAGGTAATGACGACGACGATATGTGGGGGAAAAAAAAAGTGTTCTTGATGACGTCAAAATAGAATGGTGCTTCAACAGGAGGAAACGGCACCACAATAATTACAAAATTACGATGATAATCGTTGTGAGATTGTTGATATATTCAAATATAACTTTTAATGTCCACTAATAAGTGGTCATTGAATTAAATCTGTGCACAACGGCTCAGTCTTATCAAAGCAATAGGTACGAAATGAGCACCACCACGAAAACTGAACGAAAGATGAACGGACGGGAATGGGAACTGTTCGGTAGATAAATGAAAGGATGACATGAGGGTGGAAAGAGCAATAGGAAGTTATAAAAATGGAAAGGGCGGGAGGAGGGAGCGGAGAGAAGAGGAGAGGAAAATAACGGAGGCCAACTACATGAAAGACCCCAGCCGTGGCCTTAAGGAGAACCATGAGACAATCACACAATGGCAAAAGTTTTATTCTCAAACACATCGACGGAGACGGACTAGGGAAATGGATATATGAAAACGACAGAAGGGAGAAGAACATAATTTAAATGGTACACATTTGTTGTTTCCTCAATTTGGCTTCGAAACCACTACGGAAATCGAAGAGGAGCCTCTGCACACACGCGCACACAAAGACTGTATATTTGTATAAGTATACAGAGACATACGAACATTGAATAACTTTTGGTTGGTTCATGTGTAAATGCGCAACACATCGGAAAGCCTGAGCTACAGAGAAGCACAAATGAAAAGACTCCTGCAAAAAAACACCACCATTTTACATTTATGCAAAAGACTTGCCTCTATTATCCCTTAACAGGAACAATGGACAATTTATGAAACCTAAATACCGGTAACAAATGGTAATTTTCATACTAAATAAACGACAATCAATCCCTACGTAAACACGCAAGAGAGAGAGAGAGAGAGAGAGAGAGAGAGAGAGAGAGAGAGAGAGAGAGAGAGACTCGTTAGGACCCATTAAGGGATTTCCTCCGCTAAAATAACCTGAGAGGGAAGACATTATACACACGCCATTTGGTCATGTCATAAATTCTGCTTGAACGCCCTTTCAATATTTATTTGCTGTATTTCACTCGATGACCTGAGAAAAACAACAACGGATAACTCAAACAACGTACGATGGCATTACACATGCCCCCAGTGGTCGAGTCAACAATTCTACTTTAAAAGAAATTAAAAGAAATTCAACTGCTTACTTGCAACATTACTCACACTGACTTTTGACCTTAAACGAACAAGTTCACCTCTTGGCTCCGTTCTTATAGCTTTAACATTACGGAAAATTAAAAAGCTTCTCTCTCTCCTTCACCTCTGTCTTCAGTTCACTGTTGCGTTAAAACCAGACAAGGTGAAAAGCCCTTTAACCTTTTTCACCCAGCGTAGGAGTACGAGCACGGGGCAGGCAGGAGGTGGGTGCAAACGAGCACCAATGGCACCGGAAAGTACAATAAGGCAGCCATCTCCTCCATTAGCCTTCCTCAGCCACTTTCCTGACTCCATGCTCAATTCACACGAGAGGATTCCGACTTCAGGGTCAAGGCCTTGATGGGCAGCCTTTTTGGGAACAATTTAACTATTTTTGCACTCCCGCTGACTTATCTTTACAGGTGTGAGTGAGTGAGAGAGAGAAAGAGATGTCAAGTACATAAAATTCAACTGTCTAAATCTTTCCTCATATTCACCGGAAACAAATAAAATAAAAGCAACACCTGGCATTGACAAACAGACTGCTTCCGAGGCAGAAGAGGTAAATGCAAGGAAAAATGCGGCAGAAAGAAAAGGAGCCAAATGGAAGGTCGTGTGGAAATGGTTTTGCAACATCTGACACATCCGCTTTCTAACCATTTGGACAGGTGTTCCAGCTGATTTTATTTCGCACCTCCAGTATACGTTTCTAAAATCAAGGGCTGACGACCACTTGAATAAAAACACGAGAAACGTGTCCTAC